>NW_027446916.1:0-41649 GCF_038048845.1 Mixophyes fleayi | reverse complement strand
TAATCATGAATTGAGTCATTAATCATGAATCATGAATCATGAATCATGAATCATGAATCTTGAATTGAATCATGAATCATGAATTGAATCTTGAATCATGAATCATGAATCATGAATCATGAATTGAATCATGAATCATGAATTAATGAATTGAATCATGAATCATGAATAGAATCATGAATCATGAATTGAATCATGAATCATGAATCATACATTGAATCATGAATCATGAATCGAATCATGAATCATGATTTGAGTCATGAATCATGAATCGAATCATGAATCATGAATTATGAATTGATTCATAAATCATGAATCATGAATCATGAATCATGAATCATGAATTGAATCATGAATCATGAATTGAATCATGAATCATGAATCATGAATCATGAATTGCATCATGAATCATGAATCATGAATCATGAATCATGAATTGAATCATGAATCATGAATCAAATCATTAATCATGAATCATGAATCATGAATTGAATCATGAATCATGAATCGAATCATGAATCATGAATCATGAATTGAATCATGAATCATGAATCATAAATCAAATCATGAATCTTGAATTGAATCAGGATTCGAATTATGAATCATAAATCATTAATTGAATCATGAATCATGAATCATGAATCATGAATCATGAATCGAATCATGAATCATTAATCATGAATCATGAATCATGAATCATTAATCATAAATCGAATCATAAATCATGAATTGAATCAGGATTCGAATCATGAATCATGAATCATTAATTGAATCATGAATCATGAATCATGAATCATGAATCATGAATTGAATCATGAATCATGAATCATGAATCAAATCATGAAACATTAATCATGAATCATGAATCATGAATCATGAATCATGAATCATTACTCATGAATTAAATCATGAATCATGAATCATGAATTGAATCATGAATCATGAATCATTAATTGAATCATGAATTATGAATCGAATCATAAATCATGAATCATGAATCATGAATTGAATCATGAATCATGAATCAAATCATGAATCATGATTAATGAATTATGAATCATGAATTGAATCATGAATCATGAATCATGAATTGAATAATAAAACATGAATCATGAATTGAATCATGAATCATGAATCGAATCATGAATCATGAATTGAATCATGAATCATGAATCATGAATTGAATCATTAATCATGAATCATGAATTGAATCATGAATCATGAATTGAATCTTGAATCATGAATCATAATTCATGAATCATGAATTGAATCATGAATCATGAATTGAATCATGAATCATGAATTGAATCATTAATCATGAATCATGAATCGAATCATGAATCAAGAATCATGAATCAAATCATGAATCATGAATCATGAATCATGAATTGAATCATGAATCATGAATCAAATCATGAATCATGAATCATGAATTATGAATCATGAATTGAATCATGAATCATGAATTATGAATCATGAATTGAATCATGAATCATGAATCATGAATCATGAATCATGTATTGAATCATAAATTATGAATCATGAATCATGAATCATGAATTGAATCATGAATCATGAATTATGCATCATGAATTGAATCATGATTCATGAATCATGAATTGAATCATGAATCATGAATCATGAATTTAATTATGAATCATGAATCATAAATCGAATCATGAATCATGAATTGAATCATGAATCATGAATCTTGAATCACGAATCATGAATTGAATCATGAATTATGAATTGAATCATGAATCATGAATCATGAATCATGAATTGAATCATAAATCATGAATCATGAATCGAATCATAAATCATGATTCATGAATCATGAATCATGAATTGAATCATGAATCATGAATCATGAATCATGAATCATGAATTAAATCATGAATCATGAATCATGAATCGAATCATGAATCATAAATTAAATCATGAATCATGAATCATGAATCGAATCATGAATCAGTAATCATGAATCATGAATCGAATCATGAATCATGAATCATGAATCATGAATCATTAATCAGGAAATAAATCATGAATCATGAATCATGAATTATGAATCATGAATTGAATCATGAATCATGAATCATGAATCATGAATCATGAATCATTAATCAGGAAATAAATCATGAATCATGAATCATGAATCGAATCATGAATCAGTAATCATGAATCATGAATCGAATCATGAATCATGAATCATGAATCATGAATCATGAATCATTAATCAGGAAATAAATCATGAATCATGAATCATGAATCATGAATCATGAATTGAATCATAAATCATGAATCATGAATTGAATCATGAATCATGAATCATGAATTGAATCATTAATCATGAATCATGAATTGAATCATGAATCATGAATCATGAATTGAATCATGAAACATGAATTGAATCATGAATCATGAATCATGAATTGAGTCATTAATCATGAATCATGAATCATGAATCATTAATCATGAATCATGAATTGAATCATGAATCATGAATCATGAATTGAATCATGAAACATGAATTGAATCATGAATCATGAATCATGAATTGAGTCATTAATCATGAATCATGAATCATGAATCATGAATCATGAATCTTGAATTGAATCATGAATCATGAATTGAATCTTGAATCATGAATCATGAATCATGAATCATGAATTGAATCATGAATCATGAATTAATGAATTGAATCATGAATCATGAATAGAATCATGAATCATGAATTGAATCATGAATCATGAATCATACATTGAATCATGAATCATGAATCGAATCATGAATCATGAATCATGAATCATGATTTGAGTCATGAATCATGAATCGAATCATGAATCATGAATTATGAATTGATTCATAAATCATGAATCATGAATCATGAATCATGAATCATGAATCATGAATTGAATCATGAATCATGAATCAAATCATTAATCATGAATCATGAATCATGAATTGAATCATGAATCATGAATCATGAATCATGAATTGAATCATGAATCATGAATCAAATCATTAATCATGAATCATGAATCATGAATTGAATCATGAATCATGAATCGAATCATGAATCATGAATCATGAATTGAATCATGAATCATGAATCATAAATCAAATCATGAATCTTGAATTGAATCAGGATTCGAATTATGAATCATAAATCATTAATTGAATCATGAATCATGAATCATGAATCATGAATTATGAATCATGAATTGAATCATGAATCATGAATTATGAATCATGAATTGAATCATGAATCATGAATTGAATCAGGATTCGAATCATGAATCATGAATCATTAATTGAATCATGAATCATGAATCATGAATCATGAATCATGAATTGAATCATGAATCATGAATCATGAATTAAATCATGAATCATGAATCATGAATCAAATCATGAAACATTAATCATGAATCATGAATCATGAATCATGAATCATTACTCATGAATTAAATCATGAATCATGAATCATGAATTGAATCATGAATCATGAATCATTAATTGAATCATGAATTATGAATCGAATCATAAATCATGAATCATGAATCATGAATTGAATCATGAATCATGAATCAAATCATGAATCATGATTAATGAATTATGAATCATGAATTGAATCATGAATCATGAATCATGAATTGAATAATAAAACATGAATCATGAATTGAATCATGAATCATGAATCGAATCATGAATCATGAATTGAATCATGAATCATGAATCATGAATTGAATCATTAATCATGAATCATGAATTGAATCATGAATCATGAATTGAATCTTGAATCATGAATCATAATTCATGAATCATGAATTGAATCATGAATCATGAATTGAATCATTAATCATGAATCATGAATCGAATCATGAATCAAGAATCATGAATCAAATCATGAATCATGAATCATGAATCATGAATTGAAGCATGAATCATGAATCAAATCATGAATCATGAATCATGAATTATGAATCATGAATTGAATCATGAATCATGAATTATGAATCATGAATTGAATCATGAATCATGAATCATGAATTGAATCATAAATTATGAATCATGAATCATGAATCATGAATTGAATCATGAATCATGAATTATGCATCATGAATTGAATCATGATTCATGAATCATGAATTGAATCATGAATCATGAATCATGAATTTAATTATGAATCATGAATCATAAATCGAATCATGAATCATGAATTGAATCATGAATCATGAATCTTGAATCATGAATCATGAATTGAATCATGAATCATGAATTGAATCATGAATCATGAATCATGAATCATGAATTGAATCATAAATCATGAATCATGAATCGAATCATAAATCATGATTCATGAATCATGAATCATGAATTGAATCATGAATCATGAATCATGAATCATGAATTGAATCATGAATCATGAATCGAATCACAAATCATAAATTAAATCATGAATCATGAATCATGAATCGAATCATGAATCAGTAATCATGAATCATGAATCGAATCATGAATCATAAATCATGAATCATGAATCATGAATCATTAATCATGAAATAAATCATGAATCATGAATCATGAATTATGAATCATGAATTGAATCATGAATCATGAATCATGAATCATGAATCATGAATTGAATAATAAATCATGATTCATGAATTGAATCATGAATCATGAATCATAAATCGAATCATGAATCATGAATTGAATCATGAATCATGAATCATGAATTGAATCATTAATCATAAATCATGAATTGAATCATGAATCATGAATTGAATCATGAAACATGAATTGAATCATGAATCATGAATCATGAATCATGAATTGAATCATGAATCATGAATTGAATCTTGAATCATGAATCATGAATCATGAATTGAATCATGAATCATGAATTAATGAATTGAATCATGAATCATGAATCGAATCATGAATCATGAATTGAATCATGTATTGAATCATAAATCATGAATAGAATCATGAATCATGAATTGAATCATGAATCATGAATCATACATTGAATCATGAATCAAATCATGAATCATGAATCATGAATTATGAATCATGAATTGAATCATGAATCATGAATCATGAATTGAATCATAAATCATGAATCATGAATTGAATCATGAATCATGAATCATGAATCGAATCATGAATCTTGAATTGAATCATGAATCATGAATAATGAATTGAATCATGAATCATGAATCATGAATTGAATCATGAATCATGAATTGAATCTTGAATAATGAATCATGAATCATGAATCATGAATTGAATCATGAATCATGAATCATGAATTGAATCATGAATCATGAATCATGAATCGAATCATGATTCAAGAATCATGAATCAAATCATGAATCATGAATCATGAATCATGAATTGAATCATGAATCATGAATCGAATCATGAATCATGAATCAAATCATGAATCATGAATTGAATCATAATCAAGAATAGAATCATGAATAATGAATTGAATCATGAATCATGAATCTGAATCATGAATCATGAATCATGAATTGAATCATAAATCATGAATCATGAATCGAATCATAAATCATGAATCATGAATCATGAATTGAATCATGAATCATGAATCATGAATCAAATCATTAATCATGAATCATGAATCGAATCATGAATCATGAATCATGAATTGAATCATGAATCATGAATCAAATCATTAATCATGAATCATGAATCGAATCATGAATCATAAATCATGAATTAAATCATGAATCATGAATCATGAATCGAATCATGAATCATTAATCATGAATCATGAATCATGAATCGAATCATGAATCATGAATCATGAATTGAATCCTGAATCATGAATCAAATCATGAATCATGAATCATGAATTATGAATCATGAATTATGAATCATGAATTGAATCATGAATCATGAATCATGAATCATGAATCATGAATCATGAATTGAATCATAAATCATGAATCATGAATCGAATCATGAATCATGAATCATGAATCATGAATCATGAATCATGAATTGAATCATGAATCATGAATTATGCATCATGAATTGAATCATGAATCTTGAATCATGAATCATGAATTGAATCATGAATCATGAATTGAATCATGAATCATGAATCATGAATTGAATCATGAATCATGAATCATGAATCGAATCATGAAACATGAATTGAATCATGAATCATGAATTGAGTCATTAATCATGAATCATGAATCATGAATCATGAATCATGATTTGAATCTTGAATCATGAATCTTAATTCATGAATCATGAATTGAATCATGAATCATGAATCATGAATTGAATCATGAATCATGAATCGAATCATGAATCATGAATTGAATCATAAATTGAATCATAAATCATGAATAGAATCATGAATCATGAATTGAATCATAAATTGAATCATAAATCATGAATAGAATCATGAATAATGAATTGAATCATGAATCATGAATCATGAATCATGAATTGAATCATGAATCATGAATCGAATCATGAATCATGAATCATGAATTGAATCATGAATCATGAATCATAAATCAAATCATGAATCATGAATTGAATCAGGATTCGAATTATGAATCATGAATCATTAATTGAATCATGAATCATGAATCATGAATCATGAATCATGAATCATTAATCATGAATTAAATCATGAATCATGAATCATGAATTGAATCATGAATCATGAATCATTAATTGAATCATGAATCATGAATCGAATCATAAATCATGAATCATGAATCATGAATCATGAATCATGAATTGAATCATGAATCATGAATCAAATCATGAATCATGAATCATGAATTATGAATCATGAATTGAATCATGAATCATGAATCATGAATTGAATCATAAATCATGAATCATGAATTGAATCATGAATCATGAATCATGAATCGAATCATGAATCATGAATTGAATCATGAATCATGAATAATGAATTGAATCATGAATCATGAATCATGAATTGAATCATGAATCATGAATTGAATCTTGAATAATGAATCATGAATCATGAATCATGAATTGAATCATGAATCATGAATCATGAATTGAATCATGAATCATGAATCATGAATCGAATCATGATTCAAGAATCATGAATCAAATCATGAATCATGAATCATGAATCATGAATTGAATCATGAATCATGAATCATGAATCGAATCATGAATCATGAATCAAATCATGAATCATGAATTGAATCATAAACCAAGAATAGAATCATGAATAATGAATTGAATCATGAATCATGAATCATGAATCATGAATCATGAATCATGAATTGAATCATAAATCATGAATCATGAATCGAATCATAAATCATGAATCATGAATCATGAATTGAATCATGAATCATGAATCATGAATCATGAATTGAATCATGAATCATGAATCATGAATCAAATCATTAATCATGAATCATGAATCGAATCATGAATCATGAATCATGAATTGAATCATGAATCATGAATCAAATCATTAATCATGAATCATGAATCATGAATCGAATCATGAATCATAAATCATGAATTAAATCATGAATCATGAATCATGAATCGAATCATGAATCATTAATCATGAATCATGAATCGAATCATGAATCATGAATCATGAATTGAATCCTGAATCATGAATCAAATCATGAATCATGAATCATGAATTATGAATCATGAATTGAATCATGAATCATGAATCATGAATCATGAATCATGAATCATGAATTGAATCATAAATCATGAATCATGAATCGAATCATGAATCATGAATCATGAATCATGAATCATGAATTGAATCATGAATCATGAATTATGCATCATGAATTGAATCATGAATCTTGAATCATGAATCATGAATTGAATCATGAATCATGAATTGAATCATGAATCATGAATCATGAATTGAATCATGAATCATGAATCATGAATCGAATCATGAAACATGAATTGAATCATGAATCATGAATCATGAATTGAGTCATTAATCATGAATCGAATCATGAATCATGAATTGAATCATAAATTGAATCATAAATCATGCATAGAATCATAAATAATGAATTGAATCATGAATCATGAATCATGAATTGAATCATGAATCATGAATCGAATCATGAATCATGAATTGAATCATAAATTGAATCATAAATCATGAATAGAATCATGAATAATGAATTGAATCATGAATCATGAATCATGAATTGAATCATGAATCATGAATTGAATCATGAATCATGAATCATGAATTGAATCATGAATCATGAATCATGAATCGAATCATGAATCAAGAATCATGAATCAAATCATGAATCATGAATCAAATCATGAATCATGAATCATGAATTATGAATCATGAATTGAATCATGCATCATGAATTATGAATCATGAATTGAATCATGAATCATGAATCAGGAATTATGAATCATGAATTGAATCATAAATCATGAATCATGAATCGAATCATGAATCATGAATCATGAATCATGAATCATGAATTGAATCATGAATCATGAATTATGCATCATGAATTGAATCATGAATCTTGAAGCATGAATCATGAATTGAATCATGAATCATGAATTGAATCATGAATCATGAATCATGAATTGAATCATGAATCATGAATCGAATCATGAAACATGAATTGAATCATGAATCATGAATCATGAATTGAGTCATTAATCATGAATCATGAATCATGAATCATGAATCATGAATTGAATCTTGAATCATGAATCATGAATTGAATCATGAATCATGAATCGAATCATGTATCATGAATTGAATCATAAATTGAATCATAAATCATGAATAGAATCATGAATAATGAATTGAATCATGAATCATGAATCATGAATTGAATCATGAATCATGAATTGAATCATGAATCATGAATCATACATTGAATCATGAATCATGAATTGAATCATGAATCATGTATCATAAATCATGAATCATGAATCGAATCATGAATCATGAATCATGATTTGAGTCATGAATCATGAATCATGAATCGAATCATGAATCATGAATTATGAATTGAATCATAAATCATGAATCATGAATCATGAATCATGAATCATGAATTGAATCATGAATCATGAATCATGAATTGAATCATGAATCATGAATCATGAATTAAATCATGAATCATGAATCATGAATCATGAATCGAATCATTAATCATGAATCATGAATCGAATCATGAATCATGAATTATGAATTTAATCATAAATCATGAATCATGAATCATGAATCATGAATCATGAATTGAATCATGAATCATGAATCATGAATTGAATCATGAATCATGAATCATGAATTAAATCATGAATCATGGATCATGAATCATGAATCGAATCATGAATCATGAATCATGAATCATGAATTGAATCATGAATCATGAATTGAATCTTGAATCATGAATCATGAATCATGAATCATTAATCAGGAAATAAATCATGAATCATGAATCATGAATCATGAATCATGAATCATGAATTGAATCATGAATCATGAATCATAAATCGAATCATGAATCATGAATTCAATCAGGATTCGAATCATGAATCATGAATCATTAATTGAATCATGAATCATGAATCATGAATCATGAATCATGAATTGAATCATGAATCATGAATTAAATCATGAATCATGAATCATGAATCGAATCATGAATCATTAATCATGAATCATGAATCATGAATCATGAATCATTAATCATGAATTAAATCATGAATCATGAATCATGAATTGAATCATGAATCATGAATCATTAATTGAATCATGAATTATGAATCGAATCATAAATCATGAATCATGAATCATGAATCATGAATCATGAATTGAATCATGAATCATGAATCAAATCATGAATCATGAATCATGAATTATGAATCATGAATTGAATCATGAATCATGAATTGAATCATGAATCATGAATTGAATCTTGAATCATGAATCATAAATCATGAATCATGAATTGAATCATGAATTGAATCATTAATCATGAATCATGAATCGAATCATGAATCATGAATCATGAATTGAATCATGAATCATGAATCGAATCATGAATCATGAATTGAATCATGAATCATGAATCATGAATTGAATCATTAATCATGAATCATGAATTGAATCATGAATCATGAATTGAATCTTGAATCATGAATCATGAATCATGAATTGAATCATGAATTGAATCATTAATCATGAATCATGAATCGAATCATGAATCAAGAATCATGAATCAAATCATTAATCATGACTCATGAATCATGAATTGAATCATGAATCATGAATCAAATCATGAATCATGAATCATGAATTATGAATCATGAATTGAATCATGAATCTTGAATTATGAATCATGAATTGAATCATGAATCATGAATCATGAATCATGAATCATGAATTGAATCATAAATTATGAATCATGAATCATGAATTGAATCATGAATCATGAATTATGCATCATGAATTGAATCATGATTCATGAATTGAATCATGAATCATGAATTATGCATCATGAATTGAATCATGAATCTTGAAGCATGAATCATGAATTGAATCATGAATCATGAATTGAATCATGAATCATGAATTGAATCATGAATCATGAATAATGAATTGAATCATGAATCATGAATCATGAATTGAATCATGAATCATGAATTGAATCATGAATCATGAATCATGAATTGAATCATGAATCATGAATCATGAATCGAATCATGAATCAAGAATCATGAATCAAATCATGAATCATGAATCAAATCATGAATCATGAATCATGAATTATGAATCATGAATTGAATCATGCATCATGAATTATGAATCATGAATTGAATCATGAATCATGAATCAGGAATTATGAATCATGAATTGAATCATAAATCATGAATCATGAATCGAATCATGAATCATGAATCATGAATCATGAATCATGAATTGAATCATGAATCATGAATTATGCATCATGAATTGAATCATGAATCTTGAAGCATGAATCATGAATTGAATCATGAATCATGAATTGAATCATGAATCATGAATCATGAATTGAATCATGAATCATGAATCGAATCATGAAACATGAATTGAATCATGAATCATGAATCATGAATTGAGTCATTAATCATGAATCATGAATCATGAATCATGAATTGAATCTTGAATCATGAATCATGAATTGAATCATGAATCATGAATCGAATCATGTATCATGAATTGAATCATAAATTGAATCATAAATCATGAATAGAATCATGAATAATGAATTGAATCATGAATCATGAATCATGAATTGAATCATGAATCATGAATTGAATCATGAATCATGAATCATACATTGAATCATGAATCATGAATTGAATCATGAATCATGTATCATAAATCATGAATCATGAATCGAATCATGAATCATGAATCATGATTTGAGTCATGAATCATGAATCATGAATCGAATCATGAATCATGAATTATGAATTGAATCATAAATCATGAATCATGAATCATGAATCATGAATCATGAATTGAATCATGAATCATGAATCATGAATTGAATCATGAATCATGAATCATGAATTAAATCATGAATCATGAATCATGAATCATGAATCGAATCATTAATCATGAATCATGAATCGAATCATGAATCATGAATTATGAATTTAATCATAAATCATGAATCATGAATCATGAATCATGAATCATGAATTGAATCATGAATCATGAATCATGAATTGAATCATGAATCATGAATCATGAATTAAATCATGAATCATGGATCATGAATCATGAATCGAATCATGAATCATGAATCATGAATCATGAATTGAATCATGAATCATGAATTGAATCTTGAATCATGAATCATGAATCATGAATCATTAATCAGGAAATAAATCATGAATCATGAATCATGAATCATGAATCATGAATCATGAATTGAATCATGAATCATGAATCATAAATCGAATCATGAATCATGTATTCAATCAGGATTCGAATCATGAATCATGAATCATTAATTGAATCATGAATCATGAATCATGAATCATGAATCATGAATTGAATCATGAATCATGAATTAAATCATGAATCATGAATCATGAATCGAATCATGAATCATTAATCATGAATCATGAATCATGAATCATGAATCATTAATCATGAATTAAATCATGAATCATGAATCATGAATTGAATCATGAATCATGAATCATTAATTGAATCATGAATTATGAATCGAATCATAAATCATGAATCATGAATCATGAATCATGAATCATGAATTGAATCATGAATCATGAATCAAATCATGAATCATGAATCATGAATTATGAATCATGAATTGAATCATGAATCATGAATTGAATCATGAATCATGAATTGAATCTTGAATCATGAATCATAAATCATGAATCATGAATTGAATCATGAATTGAATCATTAATCATGAATCATGAATCGAATCATGAATCATGAATCATGAATTGAATCATGAATCATGAATCGAATCATGAATCATGAATTGAATCATGAATCATGAATCATGAATTGAATCATTAATCATGAATCATGAATTGAATCATGAATCATGAATTGAATCTTGAATCATGAATCATGAATCATGAATTGAATCATGAATTGAATCATTAATCATGAATCATGAATCGAATCATGAATCAAGAATCATGAATCAAATCATTAATCATGACTCATGAATCATGAATTGAATCATGAATCATGAATCAAATCATGAATCATGAATCATGAATTATGAATCATGAATTGAATCATGAATCTTGAATTATGAATCATGAATTGAATCATGAATCATGAATCATGAATCATGAATCATGAATTGAATCATAAATTATGAATCATGAATCATGAATTGAATCATGAATCATGAATTATGCATCATGAATTGAATCATGATTCATGAATCATGAATTGAATCATGAATCATGAATTTAATTATGAATCATGAATCATAAATCGAATCATGAATCATGAATTGAATCATGAATGAAGAATCTTGAATCATGAATCATGAATTGAATCATGAATCATGAATTGAATCATGAATCATGAATCATGAATCATGAATTGAATCATAAATCATGAATCATGAATCAAATCATAAATCATGATTCATGAATCATGAATCATGAATTGAATCATGAATCATGAATCATGAATCATGAATTGAATCATGAATCATGAATCGAATCATGAATCATAAATTAAATCATGAATCATGAATCATGAATCGAATCATGAATCAGTAATCATGAATCATGAATCGAATCATGAATCATGAATCATGAATCATGAATCATGAATCATTAATCAGGAAATAAATCATGAATCATGAATCATGAATTATGAATCATGAATTGAATCATGAATCATGAATCATGAATCATGAATCATTAATCAGGAAATAAATCATGAATCATGAATCATGAATCGAATCATGAATCAGTAATCATGAATCATGAATCGAATCATGAATCATGAATCATGAATCATGAATCATTAATCAGGAAATAAATCATGAATCATGAATCATGAATCATGAATCATGAATCATGAATTGAATCATAAATCATGAATCATGAATTGAATCATGAATCATTAATCATGAATCGAATCATGAATCATGAATTGAATCATGAATCATGAATCATGAATTGAATCATTAATCATGAATCATGAATTGAATCATGAATCATGAATCATGAATTGAATCATGAAACATGAATTGAATCATGAATCATGAATCATGAATTGAGTCATTAATCATGAATCATGAATCATGAATCATGAATCATGAATCTTGAATTGAATCATGAATCATGAATTGAATCTTGAATCATGAATCATGAATCATGAATCATGAATTGAATCATGAATCATGAATTAATGAATTGAATCATGAATCATGAATAGAATCATGAATCATGAATTGAATCATGAATCATGAATCATACATTGAATCATGAATCATGAATTGAATCATGAATCATGAATCATGAATCATGAATTGAATCATGAATCATGAATCATGAATCATGAATCGAATCATGAATCATGAATCATGAATCATGAATCATGATTTGAGTCATGAATCATGAATTGAATCATGAATCATGAATTATGAATTGATTCATAAATCATGAATCATGAATCATGAATCATGAATCATGAATCATGAATTGAATCATGAATCATGAATCAAATCATTAATCATGAATCATGAATCATGAATTGAATCATGAATCATGAATCATGAATCATGAATTGAATCATGAATCATGAATCAAATCATTAATCATGAATCATGAATCATGAATTGAATCATGAATCATGAATCGAATCATGAATCATGAATCATGAATTGAATCATGAATCATGAATCATAAATCAAATCATGAATCATGAATTGAATCAGGATTCGAATTATGAATCATAAATCATTAATTGAATCATGAATCATGAATCATGAATCATGAATCATGAATCGAATCATGAATCATTAATCATGAATCATGAATCATGAATCATGAATCATGAATCATAAATCGAATCATAAATCATGAATTGAATCAGGATTCGAATCATGAATCATAAATCATTAATTGAATCATGAATCATGAATCATGAATCATGAATCATGAATTGAATCATGAATCATGAATCATGAATTAAATCATGAATCATGAATCATGAATCAAATCATGAAATATTAATCATGAATCATGAATCATGAATCATGAATCATTACTCATGAATTAAATCATGAATAATGAATCATGAATTGAATCATGAATCATGAATCATTAATTGAATCATGAATTATGAATCGAATCATAAATCATGAATCATGAATCATGAATCATGAATTGAATCATGAATCATGAATCAAATCATGAATCATGATTAATGAATTATGAATCATGAATTGAATCATGAATCATGATTAATGAATTATGAATCATGAATTGAATCATGAATCATGAATCATGAATTGAATAATAAAACATGAATCATGAATTGAATCATGAATCATGAATCGAATCATGAATCATGAATTGAATCATGAATCATGAATCATGAATTGAATCATTAATCATGAATCATGAATTGAATCATGAATCATGAATTGAATCTTGAATCATGAATCATAATTCATGAATCATGAATTGAATCATGAATCATGAATTGAATCATTAATCATGAATCATGAATCGAATCATGAATCAAGAATCATGAATCAAATCATGAATCATGAATCATGAATCATGAATTGAATCATGAATCATGAATCAAATCATGAATCATGAATCATGAATCATGAATCATGAATTATGAATCATGAATTGAATCATGAATCATGAATTATGAATCATGAATTGAATCATGAATCATGAATCATGAATCATGAATTGAATCATAAATTATGAATCATGAATCATGAATCATGAATTGAATCATGAATCATGAATTATGCATCATGAATTGAATCATGATTCATGAATCATGAATTGAATCATGAATCATGAATCATGAATTTAATTATGAATCATGAATCATAAATCGAATCATGAATCATGAATTGAATCATGAATCATGAATCTTGAATCATAAATTGAATCATGAATCATGAATTGAATCATGAATCATGAATCATGAATCATGAATTGAATCATAAATCATGAATCATGAATCGAATCATAAATCATGATTCATGAATCATGAATCATGAATTGAATCATGAATCATGAATCATGAATCATGAATTGAATCATGAATCATGAATCATGAATCGAATCACGAATCATAAATTAAATCATGAATCATGAATCATGAATCGAATCATGAATCAGTAATCATGAATCATGAATCGAATCATGAATCATGAATCATGAATCATGAATCATGAATCATTAATCATGAAATAAATCATGAATCATGAATCATGAATTATGAATCATGAATTGAATCATGAATCATGAATCATGAATCATGAATTGAATCATAAATCATGAATCATGAATTGAATCATGAATCATGAATCATAAATCGAATCATGAATCATGAATTGAATCATGAATCATGAATCATGAATTGAATCATTAATCATAAATCATGAATTGAATCATGAATCATGAATCATGAATTGAATCATGAAACATGAATTGAATCATGAATCATGAATCATGAATTGAGTCATTAATCATGAATCATGAATCATGAATCATGAATCATGAATTGAATCATGAATCATGAATTGAATCTTGAATCATGAATCATGAATCATGAATCATGAATTGAATCATGAATCATGAATTAATGAATTGAATCATGAATCATGAATCGAATCATGAATCATGAATTGAATCATGTATTGAATCATAAATCATGAATAGAATCATGAATCATGAATTGAATCATGAATCATGAATCATACATTGAATCATGAATCATGAATTGAATCATGAATCATGAATCATGAATTGAATCATGAATCATGAATCATGAATCATGAATTGAATCATAAATCATGAATCATGAATCGAATCATGAATCATGAATCATGAATCATGAATCATGATTTGAGTCATGAATCATGAATCGAATCATGAATCATGAATTATAAATTGAATCATAAATCATGAATCATGAATCATGAATCATGAATCATGAATCATGAATTGAATCATGAATCATGAATCAAATCATAAATCATGAATCATGAATTGAATCATGAATCATAAATCATGAATCATGAATTGAATCATGAATCATGAATCAAATCATTAATCATGAATCATGAATTGAATCATGAATCATGAATCATAAATCAAATCATGAATCATGAATTGAATCAGGATTCGAATTATGAATCATGAATCATTAATTGAATCATGAATCATGAATCATGAATCGAATCATGAATCATTAATCATGAATCATGAATCATGAATCATGAATCATTAATCATGAATTAAATCATGAATCATGAATCATGAATTGAATCATGAATCATGAATCATTAATTGAATCATGAATCATGAATCGAATCATGTATCATGAATTGAATCATAAATTGAATCATAAATCATGAATAGAATCATGAATAATGAATTGAATCATGAATCATGAATCATGAATTGAATCATGAATCATGAATTGAATCATGAATCATGAATCATACATTGAATCATGAATCATGAATTGAATCATGAATCATGAATCATAAATCATGAATCATGAATCGAATCATGAATCATGAATCATGATTTGAGTCATGAATCATGAATCATGAATCGAATCATGAATCATGAATTATGAATTGAATCATAAATCATGAATCATGAATCATGAATCATGAATCATGAATTGAATCATGAATCATGAATCATGAATTGAATCATGAATCATGAATCATGAATTAAATCATGAATCATGAATCATGAATCATGAATCGAATCATGAATCATTAATCATGAATCATGAATCGAATCATGAATCATGAATTATGAATTTAATCATAAATCATGAATCATGAATCATGAATCATGAATCATGAATTGAATCATGAATCATGAATCATGAATTGAATCATGAATCATGAATCATGAATTAAATCATGAATCATGGATCATGAATCATGAATCGAATCATGAATCATGAATCATGAATCATGAATTGAATCATGAATCATGAATTGAATCTTGAATCATGAATCATGAATCATGAATCATTAATCAGGAAATAAATCATGAATCATGAATCATGAATCATGAATCATGAATCATGAATTGAATCATGAATCATGAATCATAAATTGAATCATGAATCATGAATTGAATCAGGATTCGAATCATGAATCATGAATCATTAATTGAATCATGAATCATGAATCATGAATTGAATCATGAATCATGAATTAAATCATGAATCATGAATCATGAATCGAATCATGAATCATTAATCATGAATCATGAATCATGAATCATGAATCATTAATCATGAATTAAATCATGAATCATGAATCATGAATTGAATCATGAATCATGAATCATTAATTGAATCATGAATTATGAATCGAATCATAAATCATGAATCATGAATCATGAATCATGAATCATGAATTGAATCATGAATCATGAATCAAATCATGAATCATGAATCATGAATTATGAATCATGAATTGAATCATGAATCATGAATCATGAATTGAATCATGAATCATGAATTGAATCTTGAATCATGAATCATGAATCATGAATCATGAATTGAATCATGAATTGAATCATTAATCATGAATCATGAATCGAATCATGAATCATGAATCATGAATTGAATCATGAATCATGAATCGAATCATGAATCATGAATTGAATCATGAATCATGAATCATGAATTGAATCATTAATCATGAATCATGAATTGAATCATGAATCATGAATTGAATCTTGAATCATGAATCATGAATCATGAATCATGAATTGAATCATGAATTGAATCATTAATCATGAATCATGAATCGAATCATGAATCAAGAATCATGAATCAAATCATGAATCATGAATTATGAATCATGAATTGAATCATGAATCATGAATCAAATCATGAATCATGAATCATGAATTATGAATCATGAATTGAATCATGAATCATGAATTATGAATCATGAATTGAATCATGAATCATGAATCATGAATCATGAATCATGAATTGAATCATAAATTATGAATCATGAATCATGAATCATGAATTGAATCATGAATCATGAATTATGCATCATGAATTGAATCATGATTCATGAATCATGAATTGAATCATGAATCATGAATTTAATTATGAATCATGAATCATAAATCGAATCATGAATCATGAATTGAATCATGAATGAAGAATCTTGAATCATGAATCATGAATTGAATCATGAATCATGAATTGAATCATGAATCATGAATCATGAATCATGAATTGAATCATAAATCATGAATCATGAATCAAATCATAAATCATGATTCATGAATCATGAATCATGAATTGAATCATGAATCATGAATCATGAATCATGAATTGAATCATGAATCATGAATCATGAATCGAATCATGAATCATAAATTAAATCATGAATCATGAATCATGAATCGAATCATGAATCAGTAATCATGAATCATGAATCGAATCATGAATCATGAATCATGAATCATGAATCATTAATCAGGAAATAAATCATGAATCATGAATCATGAATTATGAATCATGAATTGAATCATGAATCATGAATCATGAATCATGAATCATTAATCAGGAAATAAATCATGAATCATGAATCATGAATCGAATCATGAATCAGTAATCATGAATCATGAATCGAATCATGAATCATGAATCATGAATCATGAATCATGAATCATTAATCAGGAAATAAATCATGAATCATGAATCATGAATCATGAATCATGAATCATGAATTGAATCATAAATCATGAATCATGAATTGAATCATGAATCATTAATCATGAATCGAATCATGAATCATGAATTGAATCATGAATCATGAATCATGAATTGAATCATTAATCATGAATCATGAATTGAATCATGAATCATGAATCATGAATTGAATCATGAAACATGAATTGAATCATGAATCATGAATCATGAATTGAGTCATTAATCATGAATCATGAATCATGAATCATGAATCTTGAATTGAATCATGAATCATGAATTGAATCTTGAATCATGAATCATGAATCATGAATCATGAATTGAATCATGAATCATGAATTAATGAATTGAATCATGAATCATGAATAGAATCATGAATCATGAATTGAATCATGAATCATGAATCATACATTGAATCATGAATCATGAATTGAATCATGAATCATGAATCATGAATCATGAATTGAATCATGAATCATGAATCATGAATCATGAATCGAATCATGAATCATGAATCATGAATCATGAATCATGATTTGAGTCATGAATCATGAATCGAATCATGAATCATGAATTATGAATTGATTCATAAATCATGAATCATGAATCATGAATCATGAATCATGAATCATGAATCATGAATTGAATCATGAATCATGAATCAAATCATTAATCATGAATCATGAATCATGAATTGAATCATGAATCATGAATCATGAATCATGAATCATGAATTGAATCATGAATCATGAATCAAATCATTAATCATGAATCATGAATCATGAATTGAATCATGAATCATGAATCGAATCATGAATCATGAATCATGAATTGAATCATGAATCATGAATCATAAATCAAATCATGAATCATGAATTGAATCAGGATTCGAATTATGAATCATAAATCATTAATTGAATCATGAATCATGAATCATGAATCATGAATCATGAATCGAATCATGAATCATTAATCATGAATCATGAATCATGAATCATGAATCATGAATCATAAATCGAATCATAAATCATGAATTGAATCAGGATTCGAATCATGAATCATGAATCATTATTTGAATCATGAATCATGAATCATGAATCATGAATCATGAATTGAATCATGAATCATGAATCATGAATTAAATCATGAATCATGAATCATGAATCAAATCATGAAACATTAATCATGAATCATGAATCATGAATCATGAATCATTACTCATGAATTAAATCGTGAATCATGAATCATGAATTGAATCATGAATCATGAATCATTAATTGAATCATGAATTATGAATCGAATCATAAATCATGAATCATGAATCATGAATCATGAATTGAATCATGAATCATGAATCAAATCATGAATCATGATTAATGAATTATGAATCATGAATTGAATCATGAATCATGAATCATGAATTGAATAATAAAACATGAATCATGAATTGAATCATGAATCATGAATCGAATCATGAATCATGAATTGAATCATGAATCATGAATCATGAATTGAATCATTAATCATGAATCATGAATTGAATCATGAATCATGAATTGAATCTTGAATCATGAATCATAATTCATGAATCATGAATTGAATCATGAATCATGAATTGAATCATTAATCATGAATCATGAATCGAATCATGAATCAAGAATCATGAATCAAATCATGAATCATGAATCATGAATTGAATCATGAATCATGAATCAAATCATGAATCATGAATCATGAATTATGAATCATGAATTGAATCATGAATCATGAATTATGAATCATGAATTGAATCATGAATCATGAATCATGAATCATGAATCATGAATTGAATCATAAATTATGAATCATGAATCATGAATCATGAATT
Source organism: Mixophyes fleayi (assembly GCF_038048845.1). Classification (NCBI taxonomy): domain Eukaryota; kingdom Metazoa; phylum Chordata; class Amphibia; order Anura; family Limnodynastidae; genus Mixophyes; species Mixophyes fleayi. The sequence goes on along the minus strand of NW_027446916.1, from coordinate 20,248 downwards.
GAATCATGAATTATGCATCATGAATTAAATCATGATTCATGAATCATGAATTGAATCATGAATCATGAATCATGAATTTAATTATGAATCATGAATCATAAATCGAATCATGAATCATGAATTGAATCATGAATCATGAATCTTGAATCATAAATCATGAATTGAATCATGAATCATGAATTAAATCATGAATCATGAATCATGAATCATGAATTGAATCATAAATCATGAATCATGAATCGAATCATAAATCATGATTCATGAATCATGAATCATGAATTGAATCATGAATCATGAATCATGAATCATGAATCATGAATCATGAATTGAATCATGAATCATGAATCATGAATCGAATCACGAATCATAAATTAAATCATGAATCATGAATCGAATCATGAATCAGTAATCATGAATCATGAATCGAATCATGAATCATGAATCATGAATCATGAATCATGAATCATTAATCATGAAATAAATCATGAATCATGAATCATGAATCATGAATTATGAATCATGAATTGAATCATGAATCATGAATCATGAATCATGAATCATGAATTGAATCATAAATCATGAATCATGAATTGAAACATGAATCATGAATCATAAATCGAATCATGAATCATGAATTGAATCATGAATCATGAATCATGAATTGAATCATTAATCATAAATCATGAATTGAATCATGAATCATGAATCATGAATTGAATCATGAAACATGAATTGAATCATGAATCATGAATCATGAATTGAGTCATTAATCATGAATCATGAATCATGAATCATGAATCATGAATTGAATCATGAATCATGAATTGAATCTTGAATCATGAATCATGAATCATGAATCATGAATTGAATCATGAATCATGAATTAATAAATTGAATCATGAATCATGAATCGAATCATGAATCATGAATTGAATCATGTATTGAATCATAAATCATGAAAAGAATCATGAATCATGAATTGAATCATGAATCATGAATCATACATTGAATCATGAATCATGAATTGAATCATGAATCATGAATCATGAATTGAATCATGAATCATGAATCATGAATCATGAATTGAATCATAAATCATGAATCATGAATCGAATCATGAATCATGAATCATGAATCATGATTTGAGTCATGAATCATGAATCGAATCATGAATCATGAATTATAAATTGAATCATAAATCATGAATCATGAATCATGAATCATGAATCATGAATCATGAATTGAATCATGAATCATGAATCAAATCATTAATCATGAATCATGAATTGAATCATGAATCATGAATCATGAATCATGAATTGAATCATGAATCATGAATCAAATCATTAATCATGAATCATGAATTGAATCATGAATCATGAATCGAATCATGAATCATGAATCATGAATTGAATCATGAATCATGAATCATAAATCAAATCATGAATTGAATCAGGATTCGAATTATGAATCATGAATCATTAATTGAATCATGAATCATGAATCATGAATCATGAATCATGAATCGAATCATGAATCATTAATCATGAATCATGAATCATGAATCATTAATCATTAATCATGAATTAAATCATGAATCATGAATCATGAATTGAATCATGAATCATGAATCATTAATTGAATCATGAATCATGAATCGAATCATAAATCATGAATCATGAATCATGAATCATGAATCATGAATTGAATCATGAATCATGAATCAAATCATGAATCATGAATCATGAATTATGAATCATGAATTGAATCATGAATCATGAATCATGAATTGAATCATAAATCATGAATCATGAATTGAATCATGAATCATGAATCATGAATCGAATCATGAATCATGAATTGAATCATGAATCATGAATAATGAATTGAATCATGAATCATGAATCATGAATTGAATCATGAATCATGAATTGAATCTTGAATAATGAATCATGAATCATGAATTGAATCATGAATCATGAATCATGAATCATGAATTGAATCATAAATCATGAATCATGAATCGAATCATAAATCATGAATCATGAATCATGAATTGAATCATGAATCATGAATCATGAATCAAATCATTAATCATGAATCATGAATCGAATCATGAATCATGAATCATGAATTGAATCATGAATCATGAATCAAATCATTAATCATGAATCATGAATCATGAATCGAATCATGAATCATAAATCATGAATTAAATCATGAATCATGAATCATGAATCGAATCATGAATCATTAATCATGAATCATGAATCATGAATCGAATCATGAATCATGAATCATGAATTGAATCCTGAATCATGAATCAAATCATGAATCATGAATCATGAATTATGAATCATGAATTGAATCATGAATCATGAATTATGAATCATGAATTGAATCATGAATCATGAATCATGAATTGAATCATAAATCATGAATCATGAATCGAATAATGAATCATGAATCATGAATTGAATCCTGAATCATGAATCAAATCATGAATCATGAATCATGAATTATGAGTCATGAATTGAATCATGAATCATGAATTATGAATCATGAATTGAATCATGAATCATGAATCATGAATTGAATCATAAATCATGAATCATGAATCGAATAATGAATCATGAATCATGAATCATGAATCATGAATTGAATCATGAATCATGAATTATGCATCATGAATTGAATCATGAATCTTGAATCATGAATCATGAATTGAATCATGAATCATGAATTGAATCATGAATCATGAATCATGAATTGAATCATGAATCATGAATCATGAATCGAATCATGAAACATGAATTGAATCATGAATCATGAATTGAGTCATTAATCATGAATCATGAATCATGAATCATGAATCATGAATTGAATCTTGAATCATGAATCATAATTCATGAATCGTGAATTGAATCATGAATCATGAATCATGAATTGAATCATGAATCATGAATCGAATCATGAATCATGAATTGAATCATAAATTGAATCATAAATCATGAATAGAATCATGAATAATGAATTGAATCATGAATGATGAATCATGAATTGAATCATGAATCATGAATTGAATCATGAATCATGAATCATACATTGAATCATGAATCATGAATTGAATCATGAATCATGAATCATGAATCATGAATTGAATCATGAATCATGAATCGAATCATGAATCATGAATCATGAATTGAATCATGAATCATGAATCATAAATCAAATCATTAATCATGAATTGAATCAGGATTCGAATCATGAATCATGAATCATTAATTGAATCATGAATCATGAATCATGAATCATGAATCATGAATCAAATCATGAATCATTAATCATGAATCATGAATCATGAATCATGAATCATGAATTGAATCCTGAATCATGAATCAAATCATGAATCATGAATCATGAATTATGAATCATGAATTGAATCATGAATCATGAATTATGCATCATGAATTGAATCATGAATCTTGAATCATGAATCATGAATTGAATCATGAATCATGAATCATACATTGAATCATGAATCATGAATTGAATCATGAATCATGAATCATGAATCATGAATTGAATCATGAATCATGAATCGAATCATGAATCATGAATCATGAATTGAATCATGAATCATGAATCGAATCATAAATCATGAATCATGAATCATGAATCATGAATCAAATCATGAATCATGAATCATGAATCAAATCATGAATCATGAATCATGAATTATGAATCATGAATTGAATCATGAATCATGAATCATGAATTGAATCATAAATCATGAATCATGAATTGAATCATGAATCATGAATCGAATCATGAATCATGAATTGAATCATGAATCATGAATCATGAATTGAATCATGAATCATGAATCATGAATTGAATCGTGAATCATGAATTGAATCTTGAATCATGAATCACGAATCGAATCATGAATCATGAATCATGAATTGAATCATGAATCATGAATCATGAATCGAATCATGAATCAAGAATCATGAATCAAATCATGAATCATGAATCATGAATCATGAATTGAATCATGAATCATGAATCAAATCATGAATCATGAATTGAATCATAAATCATGAATAGAATCATGAATAATGAATTGAATCATGAATCATGAATCATGAATCATGAATTGAATCATAAATCATGAATCATGAATCGAATCATAAATCATGAATTGAATCATGAATCATGAATCATGAATCAAATAATTAATCATGAATTATGAATCGAATCATGAATCATGAATCATGAATTGAATCATGAATCATGAATCAAATCATTAATCATGAATCATGAATCATGAATCGAATCATGAATCATGAATCATGAATTAAATCATGAATCATGAATCATGAATCGAATCATGAATCATTAATCATGAATCATGAATCATGAATCGAATCATGAATCATGAATCATGAATTGAATCCTGAATCATGAATCAAATCATGAATCATGAATCATGAATTATGAATCATGAATTGAATCATGAATCATGAATTATGAATCATGAATTGATTCATGAATCATGAATCATGAATCATGAATTGAATCATAAATCATGAATCATGAATCGAATAATGAATCATGAATCATGAATCATGAATCATGAATTGAATCATGAATCATGAATTATGCATCATGAATTGAATCATGAATCTTGAATCATGAATCATGAATTGAATCATGAATCATGAATCATACATTGAATCATGAATCATGAATTGAATCATGAATCATGAATCATGAATCATGAATTGAATCATGAATCATGAATCGAATCATGAATCATGAATCATGAATTGAATCATGAATCATGAATCATAAATCAAATCATGAATCATGAATTGAATCAGGATTCGAATTATGAATCATGAATCATTAATTGAATCATGAATCATGAATCATGAATCATGAATCGAATCATGAATCATTAATCATGAATCATGAATCATGAATCATGAATCATTAATCATGAATTAAATCATGAATCATGAATAATGAATTGAATCATGAATCATGAATCATTAATTGAATCATGAATCATGAATCGAATCATAAATCATGAATCATGAATCATGAATCATGAATCATGAATTGAATCATGAATCATGAATCAAATCATGAATCATGAATCATGAATTATGAATCATGAATTGAATCATGAATCATGAATCATGAATTGAATCATAAATCATGAATCATGAATTGAATCATGAATCATGAATCGAATCATGAATCATGAATTGAATCATGAATCATGAATAATGAATTGAATCATGAATCATGAATCATGAATTGAATCATGAATCATGAATTGAATCTTGAATCATGAATCATGAATCACGAATCATGAATTGAATCATGAATCATGAATCATGAATTGAATCATGAATCATGAATCATGAATCGAATCATGAATCAAGAATCATGAATCAAATCATGAATCATGAATCATGAATCATGAATTGAATCATGAATCATGAATTGAATCATAAATCATGAATAGAATCATGAATAATGAATTGAATCATGAATCATGAATCATGAATCATGAATTGAATCATAAATCATGAATCATGAATCGAATCATAAATCATGAATCATGAATTGAATCATGAATCATGAATCATGAATCAAATCATTAATCATGAATCATGAATCGAATCATGAATCATGAATCATGAATTGAATCATGAATCATGAATCGAATCATGAATCATGAATCATGAATCATGAATCGAATCATGAATCATAATTCATGAATTAAATCATGAATCATGAATCATGAATCGAATCATGAATCATTAATCATGAATCATGAATCATGAATCATGAATTGAATCCTGAATCATGAATCAAATCATGAATCAGGAATTATGAATCATGAATTGAATCATGAATCATGAATTATGAATCATGAATTGAATCATGAATCATGAATCATGAATTGAATCATAAATCATGAATCATGAATCGAATAATGAATCATGAATCATGAATCATGAATCATGAATTGAATCATGAATCATGAATTATGCATCATGAAGTGAATCATGAATCTTGAATCATGAATCATGAATTGAATCATGAATCATGAATTGAATCATGAATCATGAATCATGAATTGAATCATGAATCATTAATCATGAATCGAATCATGAAACATGAATTGAATCATGAATCATGAATTGAGTCATTAATCATGAATCATGAATCATGAATCATGAATCATGAATTGAATCTTGAATCATGAATCATAATTCATGAATCATGAATTGAATCATGAATCATGAATCATGAATTGAATCATGAATCATGAATCGAATCATGAATCATGAATTGAATCATAAATTGAATCATAAATCATGAATAGAATCATGAATAATGAATTAAATCATGAATGATGAATCATGAATTGAATCATGAATCATGAATTGAATCATGAATCATGAATCATACATTGAATCATGAATCATGAATTGAATCATGAATCATGAATCATGAATTGAATCATGAATTATGAATCATAAATCATGAATCATGAATCGAATCATGAATCATGAATCATGAATCATGATTTGAGTCATGAATCATGAATCATGAATCGAATCATAAATCATGAATCGAATCATGAATCATGAATTATGAATTGAATCATAAATCATGAATCATGAATAATGAATCATGAATCATGAATCATGAATTGAATCATGAATCATGAATCAAATCATGAATCATGAATCATGAATCATGAATTGAATCATGAATCATGAATCATGAATTGAATCATGAATCATGAATCATGAATTAAATCATGAATCATGAATCATGAATTATGAATCATGAATTGAATCATGAATCATGAATTATGAATCATGAATTGAATCATGAATCATGAATCATGAATCATGAATCATGAATTGAATCATAAATTATGAATCATGAATCATGAATCATGAATTGAATCATGAATTATGCATCATGAATTGAATCATGATTCATGAATCATGAATTGAATCATGAATCATGAATCATGAATTTAATTATGAATCATGAATCATAAATCGAATCATGAATCATGAATTGAATCATGAATCATGAATCTTGAATCATAAATCATGAATTGAATCATGAATCATGAATTAAATCATGAATCATGAATCATGAATCATGAATTGAATCATAAATCATGAATCATGAATCGAATCATAAATCATGATTCATGAATCATGAATCATGAATTGAATCATGAATCATGAATCATGAATCATGAATTGAATCATGAATCATGAATCATGAATCGAATCACGAATCATAAATTAAATCATGAATCATGAATCGAATCATGAATCAGTAATCATGAATCATGAATCGAATCATGAATCATGAATCATGAATCATGAATCATGAATCATTAATCATGAAATAAATCATGAATCATGAATCATGAATCATGAATAATGAATCATGAATTGAATCATGAATAATGAATCATGAATCATGAATCATGAATTGAATCATAAATCATGAATCATGAATTGAAACATGAATCATGAATCATAAATCGAATCATGAATCATGAATTGAATCATGAATCATGAATCATGAATTGAATCATTAATCATAAATCATGAATTGAATCATGAATCATGAATCATGAATTGAATCATGAAACATGAATTGAATCATGAATCATGAATCATGAATTGAGTCATTAATCATGAATCATGAATCATGAATCATGAATCATGAATTGAATCATGAATCATGAATTGAATCTTGAATCATGAATCATGAATCATGAATCATGAATTGAATCATGAATCATGAATTAATAAATTGAATCATGAATCATGAATCGAATCATGAATCATGAATTGAATCATGTATTGAATCATAAATCATGAAAAGAATCATGAATCATGAATTGAATCATGAATCATGAATCATACATTGAATCATGAATCATGAATTGAATCATGAATCATGAATCATGAATTGAATCATGAATCATGAATCATGAATCATGAATTGAATCATAAATCATGAATCATGAATCGAATCATGAATCATGAATCATGAATCATGATTTGAGTCATGAATCATGAATCGAATCATGAATCATGAATTATAAATTGAATCATAAATCATGAATCATGAATCATGAATCATGAATCATGAATCATGAATTGAATCATGAATCATGAATCAAATCATTAATCATGAATCATGAATTGAATCATGAATCATGAATCATGAATCATGAATTGAATCATGAATCATGAATCAAATCATTAATCATGAATCATGAATTGAATCATGAATCATGAATCGAATCATGAATCATGAATCATGAATTGAATCATGAATCATGAATCATAAATCAAATCATGAATTGAATCAGGATTCGAATTATGAATCATGAATCATTAATTGAATCATGAATCATGAATCATGAATCATGAATCATGAATCGAATCATGAATCATTAATCATGAATCATGAATCATGAATCATTAATCATTAATCATGAATTAAATCATGAATCATGAATCATGAATTGAATCATGAATCATGAATCATTAATTGAATCATGAATCATGAATCGAATCATAAATCATGAATCATGAATCATGAATCATGAATCATGAATTGAATCATGAATCATGAATCAAATCATGAATCATGAATCATGAATTATGAATCATGAATTGAATCATGAATCATGAATTGAATCATAAATCATGAATCATGAATTGAATCATGAATCATGAATCATGAATCGAATCATGAATCATGAATTGAATCATGAATCATGAATAATGAATTGAATCATGAATCATGAATCATGAATTGAATCATGAATCATGAATTGAATCTTGAATAATGAATCATGAATCATGAATTGAATCATGAATCATGAATCATGAATTGAATCATAAATCATGAATCATGAATCGAATCATAAATCATGAATCATGAATCATGAATTGAATCATGAATCATGAATCATGAATCAAATCATTAATCATGAATCATGAATCGAATCATGAATCATGAATCATGAATTGAATCATGAATCATGAATCAAATCATTAATCATGAATCATGAATCATGAATCGAATCATGAATCATAAATCATGAATTAAATCATGAATCATGAATCATGAATCGAATCATGAATCATTAATCATGAATCATGAATCATGAATCGAATCATGAATCATGAATCATGAATTGAATCCTGAATCATGAATCAAATCATGAATCATGAATCATGAATTATGAATCATGAATTGAATCATGAATCATGAATTATGAATCATGAATTGAATCATGAATCATGAATCATGAATTGAATCATAAATCATGAATCATGAATCGAATAATGAATCATGAATCATGAATCATGAATCATGAATTGAATCATGAATCATGAATTATGCATCATGAATTGAATCATGAATCTTGAATCATGAATCATGAATTGAATCATGAATCATGAATTGAATCATGAATCATGAATCATGAATTGAATCATGAATCATGAATCATGAATCGAATCATGAAACATGAATTGAATCATGAATCATGAATTGAGTCATTAATCATGAATCATGAATCATGAATCATGAATCATGAATTGAATCTTGAATCATGAATCATAATTCATGAATCGTGAATTGAATCATGAATCATGAATCATGAATTGAATCATGAATCATGAATCGAATCATGAATCATGAATTGAATCATAAATTGAATCATAAATCATGAATAGAATCATGAATAATGAATTGAATCATGAATGATGAATCATGAATTGAATCATGAATCATGAATTGAATCATGAATCATGAATCATACATTGAATCATGAATCATGAATTGAATCATGAATCATGAATCATGAATCATGAATTGAATCATGAATCATGAATCGAATCATGAATCATGAATCATGAATTGAATCATGAATCATGAATCATAAATCAAATCATTAATCATGAATTGAATCAGGATTCGAATTATGAATCATGAATCATTAATTGAATCATGAATCATGAATCATGAATCATGAATCATGAATCGAATCATGAATCATTAATCATGAATCATGAATCATGAATCATGAATCATTAATCATGAATTAAATCATGAATCATGAATCATGAATTGAATCATGAATCATGAATCATTAATTGAATCATGAATCATGAATCGAATCATAAATCATGAATCATGAATCATGAATCATGAATCAAATCATGAATCATGAATCATGAATCAAATCATGAATCATGAATCATGAATTATGAATCATGAATTGAATCATGAATCATGAATCATGAATTGAATCATAAATCATGAATCATGAATTGAATCATGAATCATGAATCGAATCATGAATCATGAATTGAATCATGAATCATGAATCATGAATTGAATCATGAATCATGAATCATGAATTGAATCGTGAATCATGAATTGAATCTTGAATCATGAATCATGAATCACGAATCGAATCATGAATCATGAATCATGAATTGAATCATGAATCATGAATCGAATCATGAATCAAGAATCATGAATCAAATCATGAATCATGAATCATGAATCATGAATTGAATCATGAATCATGAATCAAATCATGAATCATGAATTGAATCATAAATCATGAATAGAATCATGAATAATGAATTGAATCATGAATCATGAATCATGAATTGAATCATAAATCATGAATCATGAATCGAATCATAAATCATGAATTGAATCATGAATCATGAATCATGAATCAAATAATTAATCATGAATTATGAATCGAATCATGAATCATGAATCATGAATTGAATCATGAATCATGAATCAAATCATTAATCATGAATCATGAATCATGAATCGAATCATGAATCATGAATCATGAATTAAATCATGAATCATGAATCGAATCATGAATCATTAATCATGAATCATGAATCATGAATCGAATCATGAATCATGAATCATGAATTGAATCCTGAATCATGAATCAAATCATGAATCATGAATCATGAATTATGAATCATGAATTGAATCATGAATCATGAATTATGAATCATGAATTGATTCATGAATCATGAATCATGAATCATGAATTGAATCATAAATCATGAATCATGAATCGAATAATGAATCATGAATCATGAATCATGAATCATGAATTGAATCATGAATCATGAATTATGCATCATGAATTGAATCATGAATCTTGAATCATGAATCATGAATTGAATCATGAATCATGAATCATACATTGAATCATGAATCATGAATTGAATCATGAATCATGAATCATGAATCATGAATTGAATCATGAATCATGAATCGAATCATGAATCATGAATCATGAATTGAATCATGAATCATGAATCATAAATCAAATCATGAATCATGAATTGAATCAGGATTCGAATTATGAATCATGAATCATTAATTGAATCATGAATCATGAATCATGAATCATGAATCGAATCATGAATCATTAATCATGAATCATGAATCATGAATCATGAATCATTAATCATGAATTAAATCATGAATCATGAATAATGAATTGAATCATGAATCATGAATCATTAATTGAATCATGAATCATGAATCGAATCATAAATCATGAATCATGAATCATGAATCATGAATCATGAATTGAATCATGAATCATGAATCAAATCATGAATCATGAATCATGAATTATGAATCATGAATTGAATCATGAATCATGAATCATGAATTGAATCATAAATCATGAATCATGAATTGAATCATGAATCATGAATCGAATCATGAATCATGAATTGAATCATGAATCATGAATAATGAATTGAATCATGAATCATGAATCATGAATTGAATCATGAATCATGAATTGAATCTTGAATCATGAATCATGAATCACGAATCATGAATTGAATCATGAATCATGAATCATGAATTGAATCATGAATCATGAATCATGAATCGAATCATGAATCAAGAATCATGAATCAAATCATGAATCATGAATCATGAATCATGAATTGAATCATGAATCATGAATTGAATCATAAATCATGAATAGAATCATGAATAATGAATTGAATCATGAATCATGAATCATGAATCATGAATTGAATCATAAATCATGAATCATGAATCGAATCATAAATCATGTATCATGAATTGAATCATGAATCATGAATCATGAATCAAATCATTAATCATGAATCATGAATCGAATCATGAATCATGAATCATGAATTGAATCATGAATCATGAATCGAATCATGAATCATGAATCATGAATCATGAATCGAATCATGAATCATAATTCATGAATTAAATCATGAATCATGAATCATGAATCGAATCATGAATCATTAATCATGAATCATGAATCATGAATCGAATCATGAATCATGAATCATGAATTGAATCCTGAATCATGAATCAAATCATGAATCATGAATTATGAATCATGAATTGAATCATGAATCATGAATTATGAATCATGAATTGAATCATGAATCATGAATCATGAATTGAATCATAAATCATGAATCATGAATCGAATAATGAATCATGAATCATGAATCATGAATCATGAATTGAATCATGAATCATGAATTATGCATCATGAAGTGAATCATGAATCTTGAATCATGAATCATGAATTGAATCATGAATCATGAATTGAATCATGAATCATGAATCATGAATTGAATCATGAATCATTAATCATGAATCGAATCATGAAACATGAATTGAATCATGAATCATGAATTGAGTCATTAATCATGAATCATGAATTGAATCTTGAATCATGAATCATAATTCATGAATCATGAATTGAATCATGAATCATGAATCATGAATTGAATCATGAATCATGAATCGAATCATGAATCATGAATTGAATCATAAATTGAATCATAAATCATGAATAGAATCATGAATAATGAATTAAATCATGAATGATGAATCATGAATTGAATCATGAATCATGAATTGAATCATGAATCATGAATCATACATTGAATCATGAATCATGAATTGAATCATGAATCATGAATCATGAATTGAATCATGAATTATGAATCATAAATCATGAATCATGAATCGAATCATGAATCATGAATCATGAATCATGATTTGAGTCATGAATCATGAATCATGAATCGAATCATAAATCATGAATCGAATCATGAATCATGAATTATGAATTGAATCATAAATCATGAATCATGAATAATGAATCATGAATCATGAATCATGAATTGAATCATAAATCATGAATCATGAATCGAATCATAAATCATGTATCATGAATTGAATCATGAATCATGAATCATGAATCAAATCATTAATCATGAATCATGAATCGAATCATGAATCATGAATCATGAATTGAATCATGAATCATGAATCGAATCATGAATCATGAATCATGAATCATGAATCGAATCATGAATCATAATTCATGAATTAAATCATGAATCATGAATCATGAATCGAATCATGAATCATTAATCATGAATCATGAATCATGAATCGAATCATGAATCATGAATCATGAATTGAATCCTGAATCATGAATCAAATCATGAATCATGAATTATGAATCATGAATTGAATCATGAATCATGAATTATGAATCATGAATTGAATCATGAATCATGAATCATGAATTGAATCATAAATCATGAATCATGAATCGAATAATGAATCATGAATCATGAATCATGAATTGAATCATGAATCATGAATTATGCATCATGAAGTGAATCATGAATCTTGAATCATGAATCATGAATTGAATCATGAATCATGAATTGAATCATGAATCATGAATCATGAATTGAATCATGAATCATTAATCATGAATCGAATCATGAAACATGAATTGAATCATGAATCATGAATTGAGTCATTAATCATGAATCATGAATCATGAATCATGAATCATGAATTGAATCTTGAATCATGAATCATAATTCATGAATCATGAATTGAATCATGAATCATGAATCATGAATTGAATCATGAATCATGAATCGAATCATGAATCATGAATTGAATCATAAATTGAATCATAAATCATGAATAGAATCATGAATAATGAATTAAATCATGAATGATGAATCATGAATTGAATCATGAATCATGAATTGAATCATGAATCATGAATCATACATTGAATCATGAATCATGAATTGAATCATGAATCATGAATCATGAATTGAATCATGAATTATGAATCATAAATCATGAATCATGAATCGAATCATGAATCATGAATCATGAATCATGATTTGAGTCATGAATCATGAATCATGAATCGAATCATAAATCATGAATCGAATCATGAATCATGAATTATGAATTGAATCATAAATCATGAATCATGAATAATGAATCATGAATCATGAATCATGAATTGAATCATGAATCATGAATCAAATCATGAATCATGAATCATGAATCATGAATTGAATCATGAATCATGAATCATGAATTGAATCATGAATCATGAATCATGAATTAAATCATGAATCATGAATCATGAATCGAATCATGAATCATGAATCATGAATCATGAATCATGAATTGAATCATGAATCATGAATCATGAATCATAAATCAAATCATGAATCATGAATTGAATCAGGATTCGAATCATGAATCATGAATCATTAATTGAATCATGAATCATGAATCATGAATCATGAATCATGAATTGAATCATGAATCATGAATCATGAATCGAATCATGAATCAATAATCATGAATCATGAATCATGAATCATTAATCATTAATCATGAATTAAATCATGAATCATGAATCATGAATTGAATCATGAATCATGAATCATTAATTGAATCATGAATTATGAATCGAATCATAAATCATGAATCATGAATCATGAATCATGAATCATGAATTGAATCATGAATCATGAATCAAATCATGAATCATGAATCATGAATTATTAATCATGAATTGAATCATGAATCATGAATCATAAATTGAATCATGAATCATGAATTGAATCTTGAATCATGAATTATGAATCATGAATCATGAATTGAATCATGAATTGAATCATTAATCATGAATCATGAATCGAATCATGAATCATGAATCATGAATTGAATCATGAATCATAAATCGAATCATGAATCATGAATTGAATCATGAATCATGAATTGAATCATTAATCATGAATCATGAATTGAATCATGAATCATGAATTGAATCTTGAATCATGAATCATGAATCATGAATCATGAATTGAATCATGAATTGAATCATTAATCATGAATCATGAATCGAATCATGAATCAAGAATCATGAATCAAATCATGAATCATGAATCATGAATTGAATCATGAATCATGAATCAAATCATGAATCATGAATCATGAATTATGAATCATGAATTGAATCATGAATCATGAATTATGAATCATGAATTGAATCATGAATCATGAATCATGAATTGAATCATAAATTATGAATCATGAATCATGAATCATGAATTGAATCATGAATCATGAATTATGCATCATGAATTGAATCATGATTCATGAATCATGAATTGAATCATGAATCATGAATCATGAATTTAATTTTGAATCATGAATCATAAATCGAATCATGAATCATGAATTGAATCATGAATCATGAATCTTGAATCATGAATCATGAATTGAATCATGAATCATGAATCATGAATTGAATCATAAATCATGAATCATGAATCGAATCATAAATCATGATTCATGAATCATGAATCATGAATTGAATCATGAATCATGAATCATGAATCATGAATTGAATCATGAATCATGAATCATGAATCGAATCATGAATCATAAATTAAATCATGAATCATGAATCATGAATCGAATCATGAATCAGTAATCATGAATCATGAATCGAATCATGAATCATGAATCATGAATCATGAATCATTAATCATGAAATAAATCATGAATCATGAATCATGAATTATGAATCATGAATTGAATCATGAATCATGAATCATGAATCATGAATCATGAATTGAATCATAAATCATGAATCATGAATCGAATCATGAATCATGAATTGAATCATGAATCATGAATCATGAATTGAATCATTAATCATGAATCATGAATTGAATCATGAATCATGAATTGAATCATGAAACATGAATTGAATCATGAATCATGAATCATGAATTGAGTCATTAATCATGAATCATGAATCATGAATCATGAATCATGAATTGAATCATGAATCATGAATTGAATCATGAATCATGAATCATGAATCATGAATCATGAATCATGAATTGAATCATGAATCATGAATTAATGAATTGAATCATGAATCATGAATAGAATCATGAATCATGAATTGAATCATGAATCATGAATCATACATTGAATCATGAATCATGAATTGAATCATGAATCATGAATCATGAATCATGAATTGAATCATGAATCATGAATCATGAATCATGAATTAAATCATAAATCATGAATCATGAATCGAATCATGAATCATGAATCATGAATCATGAATCATGATTTGAGTCATGAATCATGAATCATGAATCGAATCATGAATTATGAATTGAATCATAAATCATGAATCATGAATCATGAATCATGAATCATGAATTGAATCATGAATCATGAATCAAATCATTAATCATGAATCATGAATCATGAATTGAATCATAAATCATGAATCATTAATCATGAATCATGAATTGAATCATGAATCATGAATCAAATCATTAATCATGAATCATGAATCATGAATTGAATCATGAATCATGAATCGAATTATGAATCATGAATCATTAATTGAATCATGAATCATGAATCATGAATCATGAATCATGAATCATTAATCATGAATTAAATCATGAATCATGAATCATGAATTGAATCATGAATCATGAATCATTAATTGAATCATGAATCATGAATCGAATCATAAATCATGAATCATGAATCATGAATCATGAATCATGAATCATGAATCATGAATCATGAATTGAATCATGAATCATGAATCAAATCATGAATCATGAATTATGAATCATGAATTGAATCATGAATCATGAATCATGAATTGAATCATAAATCATGAATCATGAATTGAATCATGAATCATGAATCATGAATCGAATCATGAATCATGAATTGAATCATGAATCATGAATCGAATCATGAATCATAAATTAAATCATGAATCATGAATCATGAATCGAATCATGAATCAGTAATCATGAATCATGAATCGAATCATGAATCATGAATCATTAATCATGAATCATGAATCATTAATCATGAAATAAATCATGAATCATGAATCATGAATTATGAATCATGAATTGAATCATGAATCATGAATCATGAATCATGAATCATGAATTGAATCATAAATCATGAATCATGAATTGAATCATGAATCATGAATCGAATCATGAAGCATGAATTGAATCATGAATCATGAATCATGAATTGAATCATTAATCATGAATCATGAATTGAATCATGAATCATGAATCATGAATTGAATCATGAAACATGAATTGAATCATGAATCATGAATCATGAATTGAGTCATTAATCATGAATCATGAATCATGAATCATGAATTGAATCATGAATCATGAATTGAATCTTGAATCATGAATCATGAATCATGAATCATGAATTGAATCATGAATCATGAATTGAATCTTGAATCATTAATCATGAATCATGAATTGAATCATGAATCATGAATCATGAATTGAATCATGAATCATGAATCGAATCATGAATCAAGAATCATGAATCAAATCATGAATCATGAATCATGAATCATGAATTGAATCATGAATCATGAATCGAATCATGAATCATGAATCAAATCATGAATCATGAATTGAATCATAAATCATGAATAGAATCATGAATAATGAATTGAATCATGAATCATGAATCATGAATCATGAATTGAATCATAAATCATGAATCATGAATCGAATCATGAATCATGAATCATGAATCAAATCATTAATCATGAATCATGAATTAAATCATGAATCATGAATTGAATCATGAATCATGAATCAAATCATTAATCATGAATCATGAATCATGAATCGAATCATGAATCATGAATCATGAATTAAATCATGAATCATGAATCAAATCATGAATCATGAATCATGAATCGAATCATGAATCATTAATCATGAATCATGAGTCATGAATCGAATCATGAATCATGAATCATGAATTGAATCCTGAATCATGAATTAAATCATGAATCATGAATCATGAATTATGAATCATGAATTGAATCATGAATCATGAATTATGAATCATGAATTGAATCATGAATCATGAATCATGAATCATGAATCATGAATTGAATCATAAATCATGAATCATGAATCGAATCATGAATCATGAATCATGAATCATGAATTGAATCATGAATCATGAATTATGCATCATGAATTGAATCATGAATCTTGAATCATGAATCATGAATTGAATCATGAATCATGAATTGAATCATGAATCATGAATTGAATCATGAATCATGAATCATGAATCGAATCATGAAACATGAATTGAATCATGAATCATGAATCATGAATTGAGTCATTAATCATGAATCATGAATCATGAATCATGAATCATGAATCGAATCATGAATCATGAATTGAATCTTGAATCATGAATCATAATTCATGAATCATGAATTGAATCATGAATCATGAATCATGAATTGAATCATGAATCATGAATCAAATCATGAATCATGAATTGAATCATAAATTGAATCATAAATCATGAATAGAATCATGAATAATGAATTGAATCATGAATCATGAATCATGAATTGAATCATGAATCATGAATTGAATCATGAATCATACATTGAATCATGAATCATGAATTGAATCATGAATCATGAATCATGAATCATGAATTGAATCATGAATCATGAATCATAAATCATGAATCATGAATCGAATCATGAATCATGAATCATGAATCATGATTTGAGTCATGAATCATGAATCATGAATCGAATCATGAATCATGAATTATGAATTGAATCATAAATCATGAATCATGAATAATGAATCATGAATCATGAATCATGAATTGAATCATGAATCATGAATCATGAATCATGAATCATGAATTAAATCATGAATCAGGAATCAGGAATCATGAATCGAATCATGAATCATTAATCATGAATCATGAATCATGAATCGAATCATGAATCAGGAATCATGAATCCTGGATCATGAATTGAATCATGAATCATGAATCATAAATCGAATCATGAATCATGAATTGAATCAGGATTCGAATCATGAATCATGAATCATTAATTGAATCATGAATCATGAATCATGAATCATGAATCATGAATTGAATCATGAATCATGAATCATGAATTAAATCATGAATCATGAATCATGAATCGAATCATGAATCATTAATCATGAATTAAATCATGAATCATGAATCATGAATTGAATCATGAATCATGAATCATTAATTGAATCATGAATTATGAATCGAATCATAAATCATGAATCATGAATCATGAATCATGAATTGAATCATGAATCATGAATCAAATCATGAATCATGAATCATGAATTATGAATCATGAATTGAATCATGAATCATGAATCATGAATTGAATCATAAATCATGAATCATGAATTGAATCATGAATCATGAATCATGAATCGAATCATGAATCATGAATTGAATCATGAATCATGAATTGAATCATTAATCATGAATCATGAATCGAATCGTGAATCAAATCATGAATCATGAATCATGAATCATGAATCATGAATTGAATCATGAATCATGAATTATGAATCATGAATTGAATCATGAATCATGAATCAAATCATGAATCATGAATCATGAATTATGAATCATGAATTGAATCATGAATCATGAATCATGAATTGAATCATAAATCATGAATCATGAATTGAATCATGAATCATGAATCATGAATCGAATCATGAATCATGAATTGAATCATGAATCATGAATTGAATCATTAATCATGAATCATGAATCGAATCATGAATCAAATCATGAATCATGAATCATGAATTATGAATCATGAATTGAATCATGAATCATGAAC
>NW_027446915.1:0-41661 GCF_038048845.1 Mixophyes fleayi | reverse complement strand
TTGGTCACTCATTGACCAAAAACTAATTGTAGCATGTCTTTACCATTGTCTATGAAAGCATGCAGACACACATAACATGCAGAATTACCCACTGGATCATACATAGTATAACATACAGTTAGCTTACTTTCTGACAATACATGACATGTTGTCTACAAATATATTGCAGAGATTGTATGATCAATTTTATAAATAAAAAGCTTGTGTTATAGTGGCCAGCATGCTTACACTATACTTTAATTTTGGATATCTGTGTATTTTAGGTCTACTGAGCCTTTAACTGTGGATGGCCTGTGTCCTTCTTGTCATGTGTTAATTATTATCAGTGCTCATAATGCACTGTTAATTATTACAGACATTTACCTGGTCTGTGAAGAAGGAATTCCCAGGACTATAAACGTGCTGTATGCCACAGGAATGTAAACAAATCACTGGCATTTATTAAGAGTATAAACACATTTTATAGTCGGTTTTACAATGTTTGTGGCACAGAGTTGGGAAACGGTGATACAGAGATAAAACTGTGGCACTCCTGCAAGCAGATCGTTTAGTAATTTGAACACACAGGCTGTACAGACACCTGTATTTACTGGTCTGCAAAAGTCAAGTTTTCCAATAAATCATCAAAAATGTTCAAAAATGGCGATATGTCTGATGTATAATGCACAAGTGCCAGGGTTCATTTAAAAAACACCTGTGAAATATGTCATTATATTTGGTGAGTAAAGGTGTCAATACTTATTTCTGAAGACTAGTGATGTCACATCTGTAAAATGCCATCATACTCCCAACAAGCAGAGGCGCGCAAACAATGCAACATAAAATGTTTTGATAACCTAATACCAACAAATTGCTTCCCCAGTTACATTTTTTTTATTTTTTTTTATTTCCTCTTATATATTGAAAGCCTGGGATCATGCTTTCGGGTCACTGAGCGCAAAAAATGTGTAAAAACACAAAAAAGTGCACAGGGTGCGGAACATCAAGCCCTCCTTAAAAGTGGAAGGTCCCCTTTATCTCCAACACCAAAAGGGGTCTTTTGGCCCCCCTTCACCACAAAGCTCGTTGGTGTCCCTTTAGCCCTGGGTTTTGTCGAAGGTTTCCCCAGGGCAACTGAACTTTTGCCGCCCCCTTGAAAAGGGGAACCTCAGGCCACACCTCTACCCTAGATTGTGGTGAGGAGCTCATAGGGCACTCGTGAGCAAGCAAGACCAAGTAATTTGCAGTCTAAAAGTGGTGCACAACTACTGTTACGCGGGAAAGCCGAGCTGCAAGAAAACAGTAAGGCATTAGAGGATAATGTAAGCTCTGAATCAGAAATGACACCAATCCCTGTGGAGAGTCCATCCACCAGTGGTATGTCTAACCGTGAGCATTCTGTTAGTGTACCCATAAAGAAGGGCCCTTTCAGCAGTTCAGCTGATGTTTGCCTGAACAGCCCGAGTGTAGCCGGTGATACACGAATTGAGGATGCCACTTTGGAATTAAAAGAGGATGAGGGGGAGATTTATGTAGGCGACGAGGGCGCTAATGATGATGTTGATGATTATGATGCAGACAGATACCAAATTGCCTTTCTCAATTTTTATTTATATTCTACATTTTATGCAGGCTGCTTTTTTTCTGTTCAACTACAAGTAGAGGTCGGGGGTGGGTCACAGACAGCCACCAAACTACCTTGGTCCATTTATTTTTTATATTGTTCAGTCTATGCATGCTGCTTCTTTTCTATTTTACTACAAGTGGATGGGGAGGGGGGGGATGATGCAGACAGAAACCAAACTGCCTTTGTCCATTTCTTTATATATTTAACTATAAGTGTAGGGTGTTATATACACCCAAAGATGATGGTTGCATTGCCAATAGGCTAAGATGGAGAGGAAGACAATCAGGTTTGTGTGCAGAATTAAGGACGGCCTACCAGGGATTAAACTGTTTTCTTCCTAATTTATTAGCTTTAGAAGTACCTTACTTATCCAAGAAACAGGTGGAAACTAAATTAGGTTATTTTATGCCCAAAAACATTGATTTTTAAACAAACTTGCAAAACAAAACCAAACAAAACCAAAACCAAAACACGCAATGGTGGTTTGGCAAAACCAAAACCAAAACACGACGGTAATCCAGATCCAAAACCAAAACCAAAACTCGGGGGTCAGTGAGCATCTCTAATAATATATAACTTAAATGAAAGAAGCATACATATTGTATACTAATGTATACCTTGGAATTCATGTAATATATGAACATTGTGAAAGTCAAATAATTGGATGAAGTAAACCAAATTGATTAATATTGTTTTACCATGCGATTGTGATTAGTGCGCCACGTGTTATGACACAATCGCACAAATTAATAACACACACATTTACATTCTCACACTCGTAAATAACACACATTTATTATTAAGGTTATTAAGGTTCCAATCCACAATTATTTATTAGTAAAAATTAGTAAAATGTATTAGAGATTGTTTATACATAAATGATAATATATTAAAGGTATCTAAGGCTCAGGATATAGGAAATGTAGACCCCTAGATGTGATGCTTGCGTACATAGTGACATCATCAGTAGTTTTTTATACTGAAACTGGATATAATCAAGCTGCTTCCCTCTGCTAGATCTCTTAACCTGACTATAGACAACATGACCCTTATCTCATCGTGGGCCCGGGGGAAGCACTAGAGGAAATGTAATGTATTCAGTGCTTTTATACTTTCCTGCTTTATTGTAATATCTTGTATGCGTAATAATGGCTTGTTGTAAATTCAGCTATATTTTGCAATTAAATATCTTTGTACTTTGGAACCACAAAAATCTCATTGGACCATTGTGACTGGATCACTTATAAATAACTTATGGTATAAATTTATTTAAAGGAAATAGTGCACATGCACTAATTTTTTATATTGTGTATATTTTAGTAAGGGAAATCTTGAATTTCTAAGACCAGAGGGAGAAAATTAGCTTTTTTATGTTTTAACTTTTTTAGAAGAAATGCCTTATTTCTGATATATATCTGATACAATAATCCTTTGTTTTGAAAGCCTGTTCTATATCTTGGTGAAAGGAAATGTCTTGTTTGGGGTTTACAATTTTTCCTGAGGAATTATTTTCTTTGGAGGAAATGTGTATTCTGCAACTGTTGGAAGAAAGGACTCATGCTAATCTGATGCTAATTAGACCTTTTGATGTGTGAGGAAGATGTAATCAGATTTACTGTCCACTATAAGATGCAGGATACCACATCAAGGTTTTAAGATATCACAGATAATCGTAAATATTGTTAGCTTTGCAATGCATGTAAATCCATGTTTGTGTAAACACATTGCTTCCTGATTCTAAAAACAGCCTGTGTCCAAATCAGTATTAAAAACACTGTCTTGTACACTGAAATGTATCATTCTGATGTTCCATCTGACCTGACCACTGATACCTTTAATCAGTGGAACTGTCCTTGTCAGGGCACCTGAGCGAAATAAAACATCACTCTTTGCTTCAAGACCCTGCTTGACAACTTCTTCAATATTGCTGTAATCCTGTGACCTGCAGATTAGACCCTAAATCTTATTCGTTCTCCGGCTGTTTCTGAGGTTGGACCCAGTTCTCCAGTACCACCGCTCTGCTGCTACCCAGCAGCTTTGGCCAGTGTGATAGGCCGGGGGGAATCCATCCACAGCACCCTGATCCATAGTAAGCAGTTAGGGGTACTAGCCCAAGTGTACTAGCATGTGAGTACACTAGCAGTGACAGTTACCCAGAAGGAATGTGGTTCTGGGCGCCATAAAGGAGCCCAGTGGTGGCAGCAGACTCCTCCTACTGTGGCAGGAGGGGCGTATTCGGAATAATAAAAGGGGACAGTGGTAAAGTAAGCCCAGCCGGTTCCCAGAAACAACAGACAGGGTGGCATATTCGGTCTGTCACAGATTGTTTTATAGGTAGGCGATAAAATTAACTTTGATAACATTCTTTTATAAAACTCCCAAAATGGTGTATTGCTCACTGTTCATTAAGTTCATTCTTTATAATCTTATGAATATAGTTATTTTATATATTGGACCATTACTGCACATATATTGATCTACATTTGTTGAATTGTTGTAATATTTAAATTGTGAGAATATTTCCAAATATGTATAAATTAAAATAATACATTATAGATTGTATATCTTGAAATTCTTAGAATGTGTTTCTTATAAAAATTTATGGACAATTATCTTACTATATTGAGTTAGCATTGAAAATTATATAGGTGTAAGAATAATTTTTGTTATTCTAGCCAAGAAGTAAGAATAATAATGTTACTGTATTAACTCTTCTACTTGGAAGGATCATATTAAATTGAACACTATAATTTATAGAAAAGGTTTTACCAAAACACTTGTTACTTGTTTTTTCCAATTTCATGTTTACTATTTTCCTGAGATTACCGGGGATGTAATAGAATAATGTTTGTTTAATTTACACTAATTAAGTAATTTAATTAGTTGTATATTAGAAAGAACTGGGCACAGTGTTAAAAGAGTACACTAAAATGCTAAGTGAAACATTCTGAAATACTGTTTCTGTTTCACTGCCCTTGTAAAAAGGTAAAAATGTTGCAGGTGAATATGAATGGAAAACACAATCATAGACTTAAATAATAAGCAATTTTGATGACTTATACTATCTACAAAGTCTTGGGGTGGCCATGGGCACCAGGTTGTCCCAAGCCTTGGCAACCTTTGTATGGGTATGTCTGACGATCAACATATCTGGTATGGTGGGTTCAGGGATTGACTAGGGCTTTATGGCTGATAGATGACCTTTTTATGATTTGTGATGGGGATACACAATCAAACCCTTGTGGACAGCTTAGATGATTAAGAAGAAATTCTTCTGAGAAAGAGATCTACATTAAATAACCAACAAAATTACTAGAGTAATTTAAAGAAAAAGAATACACAGAGGATTATATTATTTTTGGCATATTTAGAATCAGAAATGTTTAGACAGATAAGACGTGTTATTGATCAAAGTATGAAGCAGCTCTAAACAAAGAGAAAGTTATTCTCTATTACTAAATATAATAGTTCAGCCAACAAGATTAAACAAATAATTAATTAATATTTTCCTATATTGATGCTGCATCTAGTATTCAGCCAGAACATAAACAAAAAAGCTTTGTTAATATTTAGATTATCTAAAAATATCTAAAATATATTGCCACCAAGCAATTTTAAAAGTAGAAAGGAAGATAAGGATATGGAAACAATTTGTAATCAGTAGTTAATGCCCCAAATGGTGGAGAGCTATAAATGTATATAATACAAAATGTTTAATCTGTAATTGTACTAAGCTTAGAAAAATAGACTTTCAAAAAATTAACTTTATGATTAATTGTGAGACTAAATAATTGATATATTTCGTAGAGTGCATTTACAAGATGAAATACGTGGGGAGAATGATTTGACCACTAGAAACGTGTTTCTTTAAACACTGTAAAAATATAAAAAAATGGATTATTCAAATATAGTATACACAGATATTTCAAACAAAAACATCTTGGATCTTATAGTTATAGGGAGAGAAAACATTACCACCACTTCTAGGGGAGGAGATATAGTCAGTTATGCCGAATGGAGACCTTAGCGGTGGGCACTGATCTCCACTGAGCCTGTTGCGTAGTAACACTGCCTAACATGTCTTGTTCATTACAAGCCTTTACACATGTATATTAATTAGCTGGGTTCATATGTGACCCAGAATTTATAAACTCCTTCATTTTTATAACATGTGCTGGTGACTGTTCATTCTGAATCAATGTGCTGTGCCTGATTTACCTGTATTGTTTTGCTGTTGTTACCTGGATTGTGTATTGGACTCTGCTTCTGTCTCCTGCCCTTGACCTTGGTTTTAGGACATTGCCTTCACTATTTACCTGCATCCTTCCGTGTCCTGTCCACCCTATTTAGCAATACTTAGATTTAATAAACCCCTACTACCACAAGCTAAGACTTGGGGACAGCCTCTGTCCCCTCCGGGACATATTGCTTTCCTTGGAAAGGGGGCTGCTATAGGTAAAGACCATATGAAATATTTTGTTAACTAGGTATTTCAGCTTCCTACCAGCACTTTAATATTGTTTCCTCGAAAAATGCTACATATATATATATATATATATATATATATTATTAGAAAAAACAACTACTGATGAGACCAGAAATGAAATACACTATAGAAAAAAATTAAAACTGGCTGAGAGCTGGAAAGCGAGGATGTTACAATGTTACAGATGCATAAATTGCATGACATGTAGAAGTATGAAAACAAGAACAACATTCTCACATCCACAAAGTGGAAGAAAAATTAGAATTAAACACAGATTGACTTGTACAATGGACCATGTGATTTATCTTCTAACATGTCCATGCAGCCTAACTTATGTGGGCATGACCACTAGGATATTCCGTGAACGTATGGCCAATCACAGATAATCAATCAGACAAGCATTGGCCACGGGCCAAACTGATGAACCAGTGGTGAAGCATTTCCTCCAAAAGAAACATCAATTGTCAACATTGAGCTGTATGCTTATAGATTAGGTGTCACCACCATCCAGAGGAGGTGATAGAGAACTAATGCTAAAAAAGAAAGAGGCTAGATGGATCCACCAGTTGGACACTATAATGCCAAAAGGACTTAATGAAAATAACCCTCTAAATATATTCTTGAGGGATTAAGAAGTCTAAATCTGGATACACTATATTGTTTTCTAACAAGAAAGTGCTAGGCTGTGCATGGCTATTAGATCTACCTATAGGGTCCTATATATTCACAAGATTTTCTTCTATTGTTTTTAATGAAAAATATATCTTATACATAATAATTCCCTGACAAAAGTTTTTTCTTTAAGATAAGAGTATAGATGACATGTTGAAATGTATAAAGGATCTCAGAGCATATAGTGTTATCTGCCGACTGCTACAATGCTTAGGGTTGTGCAATAATATACAACTATTGAACCATAGATATCAGAAACCATAATGCCAATTATTGGGTATTGTAATATTTGGGGCTGTGCAATATTTCATAATAAAGTGTAGAAACCATAAAGGTACTATATTATATATTGGTGAAGAAATATGATGATACTATATACATTGCCAAATGCCACAAACTTTACTAACTGTCAATTACTATTACTGTAAGTGCATTGTGATGCCCCTACTGTGTATTCCAGGGTGGAACCCATAGTAATTATGCCTAGGATTGGATATCACCAATTAAATGTGTTTCATTGTGGGAAATATGATACATAAATAAGAAGCTTTAAAAATCACAATATGGTTGGCCTGAGTACTAACCAGAAGTCTGTTTGTTTAGTTCCTGTTGTGCGTGCCACAGTGGAACTCATAGCAATTTTATATATAAAATCTAGCTATAAAATCTAACTATACTAAATTTGGAAATGATGTTTCCAACTAGACAACTATTATCTAGCTGAACAATATCCAGCTATTGTTGGATGAAGATGATACATCACCTGTTGGTCCCACTAACAAAATGCATACAGTGAGACTCCGAACCACTTCCTGCTATGCGTTCCACAGTGGAACGCATGATGGAATTATAACTACGAGCTTGTAATAAAGAATTTATAGCTAATTTGTTGTGCAGCTAGAAATGGAGTCTGGAGACCCCTGCCCAGTATATTAAAATAGTAAAAAAATAATACACAAGCACAAATAATGTTTATTTGCATTAAACACTTTGCAAACCTCATTAAATATAAAATAAAATATTATTTTATTTATTTTAACCCATCGTCACCCAATTGGGAACAAAAATGTTTCTTCATTCGTAGTCCCATGGGGGGTCATCAATAAAAGCATACTTTTTTATTATAATCTTTATTTATAGGGCGCCACATAAGGTCCGCAGCATCTTACAGATGGAGAACAAGACAGTACATGGTACAACAGTACAATACAGTAAACAAATAACACTACAACTCTCAACACAGCATTTGATCAATGTCCAGTATTTTAACATTAATCAAAATTGTCAAATTTATCATAATAAAATGCTGAATTTATTGATGACACTTTTGCTGAACAAAACCTTTAGTAGATTCCCCACTGAATATCTACATATATATTTTTTCTGACAAATAAGTGTCGTTTCTTGTAGAAAAAAAAACATGAAGGGCCTGATTCATTTAAGAAAGTAAAGCACAAAAAAGAGTAACTTTTCACATTGGCAAAACCATGTTGCATTGGAGGGGGATGTAAATTTAAAATGTGATGGCAGATTTAGAATTGAGATAAGGCATGTACTAGATCAACTTTAAATTTCAGTGTACAATTAAGTTATCAAGTATTTGTGTGCTACATGAAAAAACAGTAAGTATTTATCTTATGTAAAAATAATAAACTAATATGCACCCCTTTATTGTAACATGGTTTTGTCCAGGAGAAAACTTACTCCTTTTTTTGCCTTACTTTCCTCAATGAATCAAGCCCAAAGTGTCTTTACGAATGTATTATTAAACATGAAAATATCTGTGAGAACAGGATATATTCTGTTAAGACTTTTTATATTCCAGCTCATGCCTTTTCAACCCTTATTCAACATTCAATTTGAATAATACACTAGATCACCCCAAAGGGGTATTGGCTGTATATCAAGTTCCATCTAGTGCACTTTTTTATTTGATGTGTGTTTATTGATGTGTGATTTGTTCATGTGGAGTTATATGTTCTATTACTTAAGCGCTATAGGATTATATTACACAAGCAAAATATACGCTAGCACTGTTATGATTGTCTTGATGTTTGCAAAGATAGCAAAATGAGTCATGTAGCTGTGGAAGAATGTAATAATTTAGTGCAAGATTAACACTAGTAGCAAAACAAAATAGAATCCAAGGATGCAGTAAATGAACAACACTCAGTCCAGGTAATAAAACACACAATCTGGGTGTGGCTGGTGAAATAAATTATTCTCTAAACTAATACTGGTTATGCAGGAACCAAGGACACTCACAATGTGGATGATAACTGATGATACCAGCAGGTGGTAGTCAACTGATGCTGGGAAAATGCAGAAAAGGTGATAATCAGTAGAGCCAGGGATGCACAGGAGCAGATACTGGAAACCGACAATCAACACACAGGATCAAAAGAACAACCATTAATGGCCAGTAATGCGCAATGTTTGGGGCGGGTATAAGAGCAGTGGGGCAGGTGCAGGTGATGGACAGGAATGTGAACTCCTGCACGTGAGATACGAAGTCTCAAAATCCACAAGAGCAGCACATCTGGTAAACCA
This sequence comes from Mixophyes fleayi, assembly GCF_038048845.1. NCBI lineage: Eukaryota > Metazoa > Chordata > Amphibia > Anura > Limnodynastidae > Mixophyes > Mixophyes fleayi. The sequence goes on along the minus strand of NW_027446915.1, from coordinate 32,347 downwards.
AAGGTACTGTAGCGGGCCGGGAACACACACACACTCAAGTATATAGATATATATATATATCAGCAAGCACTTACCGATCACAGGGAATACCTAATAATAATAATATGCTGAGTGGTAGACATCTCAAGGTGCGTCCATCTCTACATGTAGCATATACTCCAGGTTTACAGCAGACTCACATCAGACATACATGCACCCACATACACATACACACAACCAGGTCATATGCACAAAAAAAGTTTGTTAATATTTGTTTTCATAGTGAAAAACACATTTGCCATTTGGAGAATATATACTATTCCTTATCACATACCAATGATTGTAAAATATTCGCAGTCAGCCAATCAGAAGTGGCTAGCTAGTGCTGGCGACTGTCACCATCATCGCCATGTACTTGCACCTACCCTCGAGCAGTTATGGCCCCTGGCACATATATGGCCAACATAAAAGGCACAATCTCACTTCTATAGCACACAATTCTGGCACCAGTAATGGGGAACTGATGTAGGGGAAGGAAATGTGGCATGAAATCCGAACATGAATTGCAAAAAGCTCAGTGTAGCTTAAAGAAAAATAAAGATATATTCCCTGTAAGGCCAGGGTTGGTCTGCGCTGAGAGAAGATATTAGAACCAAGCTAATCATGATGTTCATCCATAGGAACCCCTTTACCATAGAGTTTATATATACTCACTGTTACTCAGCTGTCCCCAGGACTTAACCACGTTGTATCAGTATCTTGTCTGCAGCGCAACTCCTTGGCAGAAGTGTAATTGGTGACACAATAAACTAAATAGTACTAGTCTCTCACAGGTGGTTGTCCAAATGTGCTGGAGTCAAGGAAATGCTGGCCGACGATGATGGCCAGACAGAGGGTAACAGCCAGAGAAAATAGATCCAAACACAAGAGTTAAGTGGCAGGCAGGTAGCATAATCAGGTCCAGGTACAGGATCAGTGGCAGGCAGGTAGCATAATCAGGTCCAGGTACAGGATCAGTGGCAGGCAAACAGTGTAATCAGGTCCAGGCACAGGGTCAGCAAGACACAGCAGGAGACATGAATTAGGAATAGGTGGCACAGTAGTTAGCATTGCTGCCTCACAGTGCTCGGGTCATGAGCTCAAAACCTAACCAGGGCCCTATCTGTGTGGTTTTATGTTATACTTGTGTTTGCATGGGTTTCTCAGTTCTCCATACCAATAGGTTAAAAATTACCTTAGAGTGTGTGCTTATGTGCAGAGTAGAACTGGGCCACTGTGGTACCGGGGAATTTCCCGGTAGGCCCTGATGCCTGCTGTGCTCGTCCTCTACATTACAGGATGTGTCAAAGCCCTGCAAGCTACAAAAACTGCTGAGAGCCGAGACACATGGTTCTATGCACTTCTAAGTGTTGCATTCATTAAAGACACGGCAACGCTGTGCGTGTTGTAGAGCTGGAGGAGCGGCTGCCGGGAGGAGCTGTTCAAAGAAAATGGGGAGAAGCCTACAGCCATTAAGCAGGTGAGTTCCTATTGCAGTTCTGAGAGGACTGTGGGGGCTGGTTACTTGTCATAACAATCTGATGCTGACAAGAAGATTCTTCTATTGACATAATGAAATCCATTTACTTGACCCATATATTCACAATGTGTCAAGAAATGGATATAATAATGTCAATGGAAGAAATCTTCCTGTCAGCACAGGAAATGGGCAAAGTTCTGAAGTCTTGCAAAAAATAAGAAATATTAAGTATAGATTGTGAATCAAAAAGAAAGAAAACGTGAAACATTTATTAAATTTTTTTTAATCATTTTTAATTCACAATCTATACTTAATATTTCTTATTTTTTGCAAGACTTCAGAACTGCACATCAAATGTGTGACGAATAATAGTTTAAAATCTGGTTTATCATACACGCTTTGAAAAAGACGAATCCACGATGTCGCTTCAAAAGAGGATGTTCCTTATTCAGCACTTTTTTATTTAGGCTGTTGCTATTTGTTTCCATGGTATGATAAAAAAATAAATAAGGTTTGGCAATATGTTGCTTTCTAGCAACTGCTGTTTAATGTTGATTTTGCCTCCAGTATCCGCTGTAGAAGCCGTGATGCTGGATACTTGAGGATTGAATTTCATGCTAGAGAAATTTAGCTGTGGTGAAACATTTAAACCTGTTCAGACACATGTGTACTAAAGTACAGTTTAATTAAATGGTTTCAGAACACAAGTGGAGCCTGTTTCCTCAATACAATTGGAGGAATCCCTGTGAGAGGATTGCCATGTCATGTTGCATTTATTAATTTAATTATTTTCACAGACTTAGGCTAGGTACACACTGGAGCTTTTTCATCCAATCATCGGGCCAATCAGCCGACATACAACCGTTCGGTCGGAAGTCAGGTTAGTGTGTATAATGCCACAATGGTCGAAAGTATTATATTGTGTATTGTTCAACCTTCAACACTGTTCGATTTAGCGCTACTGCCATCTACTGTCTTAAATCATAACTTGTCTTTCCCTGTAATATTGCTTAGTATATTTGATCCAAGGACTGACCTGGGCGGCTATAAACTGCTTCAGCCCCTCCACCGTCATGCCTCTTCTGAGGACGCCGCGCACAGTTGGGAACCTGGGATCATCCCTGAGAAATGATATGAAGTATATATGTAGTGGTTATAAGACTTGCACCATTAATCTACACCATTTCAGATATAGTTTCTACTTTATTAAAATATGTTCTTTAGTATAACGGAATGGTCTTAAAACGCACCCATCACTTAAACAACGGAAACAGTCAATTAAGGTGAAACAAAGGAAAACGCAGCCTATAACTGCATGATATCATTATTTCCTAATGAACTAGGAAGCTGCTTTCTCAAGAATAATCGTGGACTCCATAATGCCGCCGGTTCCTAATGAATAGATTGCATTCTCAGAGATATTTGTGCCTCAGTAGTGTCACAGTGTCCTAATCCGCAGGAGTTCAGTCCAGAAAGTGGCTGGATCCTGTCTCCATTGGCGACTGATGCTCTTTAACAAACTGATGGCTGCAAATATGAGTAGGGAGTATACAGGTTTTACAAAACCTGAACGGAGTATTAGAAACAAGGCTAAAAAATAAAAAAAAGCTGAACAACTAATATAATTTTGCATGCACACTGAAAAGAAAAAGCAAAAACAGTTGCTGGGACTATGGTTCCAGCAAATGAAACCCAGTTTCACACATACCAGCCATCCACAAGGCCCTCGTTGACAAACCAGGTGAGTCTCCTCTTAGACAGTACAGTGTTGTTGAGGTTCAGACGGCTGTACTCCCAGATATAGGGCTTCCTGATTCCCAGCACGTCTATGATCCAGTAGAACTGCTCGTCCCGGTCATGATATTCTGTGGTTCGTAGGGCATGTGTGACACCCTCTAAACTGTCCACTATGGGGCAGGCAAAGTCATATGTGGGATAGATGCTGGAGAGGAGAACATGACACAGAATATACAGAGGTTAATGGAGGTGCAGTTGTGGGGAATTGGGCATCCATATAATATTATATTTCATGAAGACACAAGATTAATGATTTAGAAATTGAAAAACTAATGCACAGTATGTAATGTCTATAAGAGCAATGACCTAGTTCAATATAATGTCATGAGAAGGCCCATCAGGACTAAGTAATTCTTTCTAATAAGTCGTTAGTAATGATACTCCTTATTGATCAGTAACTGATACAAGACAGGAGGTGCCAGATCCATCTATTACTATAGGAAATCATTGACCCCATGAATATTACACAGTGTATTATATTCTGTATTGTTCAGCCTTCAACATTGTTCGATTTAGCGCTACTGCCATCTACTGTCTTAAGTCATAACTGCTCTTTCCCTGTAATATTGCTTAGTAGCGTTAGTAGTGTACTAAGGTTGTATTATGTAAAGTACAGCCAAAGCTGCTGGAGAGGAACTTGGCATATGATCAACTGTTGTATATTATTTCTCAAATCTGGAATAATTATTTTTTTTTATATCAATTCCAACCTCCTTGTCAGTGATCCCACTCTCGCACAATGAGCTCCAAGGAGGCACATTGTATCACCCAAATCCATTGCAAGAAATTAAACAAGTAAAAAGACAAAAAACTAGTTTCTAAAAAAGGTGGATATCTGAACATCCAGATTGCAGATATCTGGATATATATTATGTATGAAACCTTTAGTATTTAAAAATCTTCATGATTGTGGAGAAAGCGGTTTTACAGTTCATGGTTCAGGTTATAAACCATCTACAGTCCCAAAGAGAATAGAGTGAGATCCGGGCTCAGGCACTGAGGATGCGGCCACAATAACAGTCACACAGCTCATGCTTTGCCAACAATAAGACTGCTCCCCAAATGCAACACGAGAATAAAGGAGTAAATGTTCCTTTACAAGCCTATAAAAATTCCAAGATAAATATAATTATCAGGACTCAAAAGTTTGACTACTTCAGAAAGCAGATTTTCAACTAAACCCCCGTTCAGTCACTGAGCATCATGTATGTAACATCGCTCGTCTCACACTTACTTGTACTTGCTTCCGGTCCGTGGATGTGGCTGAGTCTTACAGCGGAATAACGTAGGGTCCCGCATGCAACCGTTATTGGAGTTCATGTCAATTTTAGCCCGGAGACAGCAGGTCTGGCCAAACTGTGAGCCCCTTTTCATTTCTTCCCACATCTGCTGGTTCTTCTCTACCGCTGTAAATGCAAGCACATATATCTGTCTGATGCGGGTTATCCCTGACAGTACACTCAAACCAGAATTCTTCCAAAGGGTACCCAAATATTTTCAATACATAAATGGGGGGGTTACAGAGACTAGAACAACCAGAGGGTGTAATCTGGTTCAGGAGTCCCTGAGATCGTACCACTACATTCTACTAGTGTGTCAGGAGACCCCGATACAGTATCACTACATTCTACTAGTGTGTCAGGAGACCCCGATACAGTATCACTACATTCTACTAGAGTGTCAGGAGACCCCGATACAGTATCACTACATTCTACTAGAGTGTCAGGAGACCACCGATACAGTATCACTACATTCTACTAGAGTGTCAGGAGACCCCCGATACAGTTTCACTACATTCTACTAGAGTGTCAGGAGACCCCGATACAGTATCACTACATTCTACTAGTGTGTCAGGAGACCCCGATACAGTATCACTACATTCTACTAGAGTGTGTCAGGAGACCCTGAGATAGTATCACTACATTCTACTAGAGTGTGTCAGGAGACCCCGATACAGTATCACTACATTCTACTAGAGTGTGTCAGGAGACTCTGAGATAGTATCACTACATTCTACTAGAGTGTGTCAGGAGACCCTGAGATAGTATCACTACATTCTACTAGAGTGTGTCAGGAGACCCTGAGATAGTATCACTACATTCTACTAGAGTGTGTCAGGAGACCCTGAGATAGTATCACTACATTCTACTAGAGTGTGTCAGGAGACCCTGAGATAGTATCACTACATTCTACTAGAGTGTGTCAGGAGACCCTGAGATAGTATCACTACATTCTACTAGAGTGTGTCAGGAGACCCTGAGATAGTATCACTACATTCTACTAGAGTGTGTCAGGAGACCCTGAGATAGTATTACTACATTCTACTAGAGTGTGTCAGGAGAGCTCTAGACAGTACCACTACATTCTACTAGAATGTGTCAGGAAAGCTCTAGACAGTACCACTACATTCTGCTAGGAAGCATAAGAGCAAATAATTTAAAGCCAATATGTCCTACACTTCAGCTTCAGGTGAGTGGCAGTCCAGTACTTTCCTCATGGAGGTGTAATGATAACAGGACAGCTTAAAGACAGATTATCTTAAAACCTGGCATGCTATAGAACAATCGTTGGCATGCTACCAATACAACCTAGTATAATTCAATGCATCCCTATCATATTCAGTACATAGAGCAATGATAATTCAGGAGGTCAATGAATAAAACCAAAAATTGGAATTTAGAAATCCGTGTAACAAACAATGACTGAAGCACCCATGGGTTAAATTCTGAGTCAATGATACATACTCTTGCCAAATTTTTAGAGTTTCAGTAATGAATTTGTATCTAGTGTGCTATTCTTAGCTGGACTTTAATCGGTCTCCTGTCTTTCTTGGTGCCAACTGGTACAGTATGCATGACAGATGCTGGATCCAACAGCAACCTGACGGTGTGAGATAAAAGATGGCCCCTAGCGTGGTGCTTTGGAGGGGTCAGAAACGTGGTTATAACCGTTCCTTACTGTTACTCCTGTGTTTGGACTCTATTCTCTGTTCACGTTCTGATTTCATCTGTTCAGCGGGCGTGTCATCCACATAAGCCTTTCCCTCCCGGATGAGATTCTCTGCATACTGAATGATCTTCTCAAAGTGATCAGAGGTGTACGTGAACTGATCCGGCTTGATCTGAAGCATGGAGACATCCTCCAGAATAACCTGAGACAACACAACCACAAAACATCACTGAACATTATCTCAGCAGTCTGGATGCAGAAATCTCTGTTAGATACAGCTCAGCCTGGATATTCAGGAACTACAAGACTAAATAGGAAACTATGGGGCATATTCAATTGTCTGCGTTACTCGCAAAAGTAACGCGGCTAGCACACTATTACCGTTATTACGGTACCTTTAATGCCGCCTTTCTGCTCGCAGCTCCCCGAGCTGAAATCTGGGGTAGAATTACCGTAATAACGCCGCAAGTAACGCGGACAATTGAATATGCCCCCATGAGAAGCAATCTCATGGACAATGTACAGCAAGCGGTATATTATTATTCCTCACCATACAGGGGTTGTATTACTGAATACTGAAGTGATGATATCACTGCTCATTAACTGAATAGCAATTATCACAATACAATTTGTAACAGAGTTTCATGCAATTAACTTGAGCTTTTGTCAGTATTGCCCATATTGTATTGTAAAGATATCCAGTTCTTCCTAATATTGATTTAAGCCCAGTAGTTTTGTTACTGTCCTTAAGGAGTTAATTATGAATTAAGTGATGGTGGGATTCTAACCTGGCTTATATGTAATATGATCTAGGATATATAAATGCTTAGCATTACTGTATTTTATTAAAATTCATGGACATCATATATGTCAGTGATAGGCAACCTGATACACATCTGGGGCCGCATGGGTGGCCCTATAACCTTAAAAAGGGCCACACATTACCCTTAATCTCAGTAATAAGTTAAAACAATACATTCAATTAAATAAAGAGACACCTATCTGTAATAATATATCAGCAGTCATTTTTAAGGAGTGTTACAAACCATAACAAACAAATCTGATAATACAGCATGTTGCCCATCACAGATATACATCACATCATCAATTAACCTAAATAGTATTTTGCTGCCGTCTGCTGTAACACATGCATTTTAGTTTTGTTTAGCATGCATAGCAGAGAATAGGAGTAGTGCTCATAGCAACCAAATAGATGAAAGAATCGAATGTGACTGGTTGCTATAGGTTACAGCATCGGGTTAATAGTGGTAGAGGGTAAGATTCTATAATATAAATGTCTAGTGGCGTGTGTTAGTCTGTCTGTGTGTGTGTGGAAAAAATAAAACCAAGCTGCAGCGCCACCTGCTGGGCGGAGTTATACACTGACCTACTAAATTCTTAGTGTGTGTGGAAAAAAATTCAGAAAGGGCTGAAATTTGGTATACTAAGATGTTTTTAATTTGTTAATTTAATTTGTTAATTGTTAAAAGTGTTTATAAAGATTTAAAAAAAATATATATATATTTCTTGAAGGAGAAGTGACAGTTGTGAGTGGTTGCCGGGGGTGACAGTGGGGAGTGGTTGGTGGTTGAGGCCTGGGCTATGGCCCAAATGCATGACAAGAACCTTTTTAACACCTTAAGTAGCTTGATTTGACAAGAATGCATGAGTATCATGCACGGGTTAACTTGAATACATATATGTGTGTGTTTGTGTATATATATATATATATTCTTACCCTCTATCACTATTAACCTGGTTGTCCTATGGAGATTATCCACGTTCTGGCTGTCATATAACATACCTCCCAGCATGTACCATTTGAAAAATAGTGACATTTTGGCCTATGTTCCTGTCCACTTAATCCTTGCCCTGATCCTCCCCACTGTATACACAAACAACGATTCTCAGCCACAAAAAACGAAGCTCCTCCCTTCTCATATGTGGAAATTGGGACTGTCCCACCACAAAAAGTGAACTATTGCACAATATGTATAATAGTCAAAGTTGTTTTACAGTATAATGCTCTTTTGCTGGCCACACCTGCTGCAATATCTGCAACAATATTGGCAATTGTCCCGTTGCTGCAGCATGTATAGTCCCTAAACAGCCCCAATACTGTAATCCAGTGACATTGATTGGACCATTATTAGACACTTTGGCAGGTACAATGGAAGATGACCTCTGTAGATGTATGCTATATGTGTTTGATGGAAGTGACATCACTGCCATCCACTTGACACATCACTACCCCCTTTCTTCATCACTAGGTCTGGTAGAATCTCCAGGCCTAATACTAAATTCCAGGACTTTGTTATGTAATTTTCAGCAACACCAGTTCTTATGTATTTTCACTTGCACACTGTTCCCACATCCAACACCTGTCACATTGTCTTGCACCCACACACCTATTGATTGCTACTTTGTTCTAAAAAGGAGGATGTAGATGTATGCTATATGTGTTTAATGGAAGACCCAACCTGGTGCATTAGAGAAGGCGTTCTTTTTCTATTGTGCAGGATTTTATATTATGAAAAGATATAGCCTCGGAATACTTAGTGGCATAGTCCACTATGATCAGTGCGTACTGATGGCCACTGGCTAGTTTCTCTAAAGGGCCTACCAAATTCATCCCAATGTGTTCAAACGAGGTCTGGACCATGGGGACTCACAGAAACTATATCAGCAATAAGCGGGAGCACTCACAGAAACTATATCCGCAATAAGCGAGGAGCGCACTCACCATATATTTTACATTCAATAAAACGGTAATGGGCTCGCTTTCATGAATTTAATTCAGTTGTGTAACATGCTGCAAAACTGTATGACTTGTAAGAATAAGAATTAATTTGAAGCCCATACAGCTTCAATTCACCATACCAGTATTGGGTCTTAGACTACTGATGATCTCAACTTGAATAGGCCCAAGTATTGAGCCATGCTGGTCACATGAACAGTGTCATGGCTGTTGATATCCGTTAATTGGCCTAATATTGCAGCTTGTGTTGCCTGAAAACAACTGCAAAATTGACAAAAATTGATAGAATCATTATAGGGCATGTTGAAATATGTAGTCCAGTGGTAATTGCTTCTTGTGTTCGGTTATCTTTCGAAAGAAGCCCTGTGACACCAATAGAGGTCTGGCAGTTTAGCTCTAGTCCTATGTCAGGAATCTAGGATGTATGTTTGTAAATATTGGTTGCGTTGCAGTAGAAGTAACAACACACAAGAACAGTCTTTAGTGAGAAGTTGTACTGTACTCTTAATACAGAGGACGAATCTATGGATTCAGCTAGTAACAAGTCCAGGGATTAGTAAGCAATACAGAATCAAAGAAAGTAATCCTCCAACAACCAAGGGACAAAAACCAGAGAAGGTAGTTTTCCGAGAGCTAGGGGTCAAAGCCAGAGAAGGTAGTCGCCTTAGAAACAAGGGTCAAACACAGAAAGACAGCCTGATAACAATAAAATCTGTAGTACTGATTCCAAGAGAGAAGTTCAATAAACTGTCAGGCGTTATTCCAAAGAAGCTTATTATATAGGCCTGAAATAAGCCTCAGATGTTGGCAGCTAATTACTAGCAGCAGGTCATTTGGCCATTCCCTGATGCAGGTTTGCAAAGGATGCAGCAGGTTATTAACGGAGTATGTGGTTCACTGTTCAGAAACTGCATTGCTGCAACCCAGAATTGGCAGTTCAAATTCAGCAGTGGTGTCAGGTGGCATGAGAAACACTGTGTCTGTCGCAGCACAATAGCCATCCATGTTTGAAAAAAGGTGTGATCCCAAACGATAACCCCTGCATGCAAACGGTGAAGATCTCAGAGCATATGAGACTTTTGGACCAACCATAGAGTAATTCCATAGACAAAAAACCTTACGGTTTAACATGTCCAATTAAGGTTCCTTACACACCATCTAAAATGTAAGAAAACTATTGAAACTCTTCCACTCAAACTCCAAAAAGCAATGAAATTACGACGCTTAAGGCAGAAACCTTAATGGACATGTTCCTTGAGCAATACAGACATGGTATGCCACCACATCCTGCAGTTAGCTGCAGATTCAGCACTATCATGGAGTGAGATTGCTGTCACTCACAAAATGGTGGAGCTGCTAATTCACAGATTTGTGTGTTCACTGGAATACACACATACAGTACTATTACATTTTCTTAGTTTAGCTTTATCGTAGTGTGTGTCTAATATAGACACACACGACAGAGACAGACAGAGAGGGAGAGACTAGCGTCAATTTGGATAGCAGCCAATTAACCTACCAGTATGTTTTTGGAGTGTGGGAGGAAACCGGAGCACCCGGAGGAAACCACGCAAACACGGGGAGAACATACAAACTCCACACAGATAAGGCCATGGTCGGGAATTGAACTCATGACCCCAGTGCTGTGAGGCAGACGTGCTAACCACTACGCCACTGTGCTGCCCAATACTTGCCCAATACTTGCTCCTGACATACCCCTGTAGAGCATTTCTCCCTCCAAGACTGTGCCTGCTCCTAAAAGATATCTGCAGAACATAGCTCATGTCACGGGCACTAGGAGTCTTTACCCAGGAAATCACCAGATGATGGCTTACCAGAGTAATATAGATGGTAATAGGTACTCTGGTAGCAGGGTGACAACGGAACAGGAGGAACAGCAGGTGAGAGAATGCTCTGGGAAAGTCTATGACTAGCAGCACTGGTAATGAGTATATGACTGTACACGAGGAACTAGATGGACAAGGAAACGTGAGGATAGTCAGTGGTCTGCGTATAGCAAGTTGTACCACTGCTATAGTGAGGAGGAATGTCCAGAGGTAGCGAGGAGGTAGTGAGAGTCAGCGGTCTGCGTATAGCAAGTTGTACCGCTGTCTAGGTGAAGGAATGGAATCCAGGTGAAGGTAGATAACAGGGAAGTCAGTGGTCTGCGTATAGCAAGTTGTACCACTGCTATGTGAGAGGATACTTGAAACTGGTGTCACAGGGAACAGGAATCAGTGGTCTGCATATAGCAAGTTGTACCACTGCAATATATATGTAAGGGGGGCACGAGGAGACAAATGCTATGCAGAGTATACACGGGCACACAAAACTTGATCCCACGATGATATCACAATACAATGATAACAGAGCAGCACTGCTAAAGTATACAAAGTCACAATAACAATCCAGGCAAATAGAAAACAAAGTCAATGGTAGCGATAGTCTCAGTGGATAGAGGACTCCGGAGGAGAACACAACTCAGTCCAGCTAGATATGCAATACACAAGCAAAGTCAATGAGAAGTATGCATACCGCGGTTCAGGAGAGCAGGCTGTCAGAGAGACGTGCAGGGATACCTGAACGGCTGAAGGCCGGCAGGAGGAGAGACCACTGGAAGGTGGAAGCGGTAATCAAGTTGGTGCAGCGCACGGCAGGTAAACCAGCATGAACGAGGCAATACTCTGGAAGCAGTAGTAAATGGAACTGGAACATGAAGAACACGGGAGAGTTGAGGCGGTCTGAACTCCAGTAGCAGAGATGGAAGCAGCGGAGCGCTGACCCAATGAACACAAGAGAGTTGAGATGAGCTGGAACTCTTTAGAAGCAACGGAGGCAGCGGATAGGAATCGGCTAGCTGCAGACACGATGAACACCGGGGAGTTGAGGTGAGCAGGAACTCTGTAGAAACAACGGAGGCAGCGGATAGGAATCAGCTGGAGCAGACACGAACACAGGAGAGTTGAAGTGAGTAGGAACTCTGTAGAAACAACGGAGGCAGCGGATAGGAATCAGCTGGTGCAGACACGATGAACACAGGAGAGTTGAAGTGGTCTGGAAACCACAATAGAAATAACAGGAATCAGCAGGAGCTGAATACACGAGGAAACACAGGAACACCTTCAGAGGCTCATGGGAATGAGACTCCAAGATCAGGCAACGAGGTATTGACCACAGGTGCTTTAAATAGAGAGTGTTGCCTGATCAGCCAATTAATGAAAAGCAACAGATACTGAAGGCTTGAAAGGACTGCACATGCGCAGACCCTCAGGATGGCGGACGGCCACGGTTCCTAAATACACGAGAAGTAGCACTCACAGTCCGGTGAGTGACAGCTCATCACCAAACAGTATCTGGTCCCGAAAGATTCCTGCAAAGCACCCCTCCATAACCAACAGCTTTTCGCTCACATTACCCCATGTCTACTAGCTATTCCCTCACATGCCACCCAACTCACCAGCTATTCTCTCACATTCCAACCTCTGCACCGCCAGTGACAACTTTCCAATTCAAAGAGCCTTCTCCGATCGCTGTACAAAATAGAGCCTTTTAGTGAAACCTGCACCACACAAAAAATCTTCTAGTGACCCCTACACTTGATAGAGAATCCCATAATAAAGAGAATCTTCATCTGACCGCTGCACAATAGGTAGCGCCTTCACATATCCATATACAACACAAGGAGCCATCCTCTGGTCCTTGCACAACACAGAGAGCCATCCTCTGGTCTTTGCACAACACAGAGAGCCATCCTCTGGTCCTTGCACAACACAGAGAGCCATCCTCTGGTCCTTGCACAACACAGAGAGCCATCCTCTGACCCCTGCGCAATACATAGAGCCACCCTCTGACCCCTGCATAATACAGAGAGCCATCCTCTGACCCCTGCGCAATACATAGAGCCATCCTCTGACCACTGCGCAACAGAGGGAGCCATCCACTGACGCCTGCACAACAGAGAGAGCCATCCTCTGACCCTGTACAACACAGAGCAAATACAACACAAGACAGGGGGGGGACAGGACATGGGTGCTGCGGGGGGGGGGGACAGGACATGGGTGCTGCGGGGGGGGGACAGGACATGGGTGCTGCAGGGGGGGAGAGAGAGGACATGGGTGCTGCAGGGGGGGGAGAGAGAGGACATGGGTGCTGCAGGGGGGAGAGAGAGGACATGGGTGCTGCAGGGGGGGAGAGAGAGGACATGAGTGCTGCAGGGGGGTAGACAGGACGTGAGTGCTGCAGGGGGATAGACAGGACGTGGGTGCTGCATGGGGGGGGGATACAGGACGTGGGTGCTGCAGGGTGAGGGGGGAACAGGACATGGGTGCTGCAGGGGGTGAGGACATGGGTGTTGCAGCGGGGGGGAGAGGACATGGGTGCTGCAGGGGAGGAAGAGAGGACATGGGTGCTGCAGGGGAGGGGGAGAGGACATGGGTGCTGCAGGAAAGGAGAGGACATGGGTGCTGCAGGGGGGGGGAGAGGACATGGGTGCTGCACGGGGGGAAAGGACATGGGTGCAGATATATACATAGTTGGCAGGTATATATAGATGTGTATATATAATATAGATATAGGGCCAAGCAAGCCTCTCACCAACAGCACAAATCTTGCTTTTCTGCTCCCGGTCTCCAACCCCAGGCTCTGGTCCCCAGATGTAGCAGCACACCAGCTGGCTGGCTTCTAGATGATAAGTCCTGGAAGTCGTACCCCAGTGCCTGTATCTTGGTCTCCTCCGCCGCCGAGGAGGGGGCCAGCCGGACCCCCACCGTGTACACCGCCGGGTGCTCGCACAGGAGCAGCGTCACCCGGCCGGCTCCCAGAGCTGCTGCACACAGCGCTGCAGATGTAGGAGCTGACCGAGCCGGAGCACCTGGAGGAGGAGGAGATGGAGAGGGGGATCAGATGGCAGCGGTAAGAGGAGTTGGACAGGGGGATCAGATGGCAGCGGGAGGAGGAGACGGAAAGCGGGATCTGATGGCAGCGGGAGGAGGAGAGGGGGATCTGATGGCAGCGGCAAGAGGAGTTGGAGAGGGGGATCAGATGGCATCGGTAAGAGGAGTTGGAGACTGAGATCTGATGGCAGCGGGAGGAGGAGAGGGAGATCTGATGGCAGCGGGAGGAGAAGACGGAGATCTGATGGCAGCGGGAGGAGGAGAGAGGGGGCGAATAAACTGATGTTACGAATAGTGATCTTGCTTGTGTTTAGTACCTTTAGGCACTTCGATCCTGGCAGAGTGCCCCTGTCAGTATGCTAGGGAGGTCGATCGCCCCCCCCTCCTGAATCCGTCCCTGCTGCTGGGGCTGCACTGCAGGCACATATAATAGTAAAGACATGCTTGAGATATAGCGGAGTCATAGCAGTGGAGATGTGAGGAGTGGTGTGCCGGCAGGGGAGCGCTCTGTTCCCACAGTACAGCAGATATCAAGCTAGTCAGGTTTGCTGTACAGAGCACTTTTAAATTTCCCACCCCCAGCCTATGTGCAGTGAATAAATTAACTGATGTCACTGAGGGGCGGGAACTTTAAAATGGACTCTGTAACAGCCGCCTCTGGCATCACACGGGGGATTAAACGTTTAAAATAAGAGCGGCAACAGGGCTAAAAATGGTACAATGCATACTTACCAACTTTCTGTTGGTGAAATCCGGGAGCCTGCAGAGGAGGTGGGCGTGACGGGGGGGGGGGGGGCGGGGCTCCAAGTGACGTCATTTTGGACCTGCCCCCATGACGTGATGACGCAAAATGCGTCATTTGACAGCGGGGGGCGGGGCCAAACGCCGCGATTCACCGGGAATCGCGGCGTTTGGGACTTAATTCTGCCCACTTCACTAGGAAGTGGGCAGAATTATCCAGATGCGGGGGATTGCCACACTCGCCCGGGAGCCCGGGAGACTCTCGCAAAATGCGGGAGTCTCCCGCAAAATGCGGGAGAGTTGGCAAGTCTGGTACAATGTGTCCCCCCTTAGTCCCAAAACACTAACCAGCCAATCTTCAGTCGACAAATATCTCTAATTTGTCTGCAGTTTACAAAAGAAAATCGGTATGTGGGGAAAGCACAGCCATATTTGTGCTCCCAAGTGAAGCCATTTTCAGTACACCCAGCACAAGACTCTATCAGACATGCGCAACGTTATGAAGTTATCTGAAATCCCCTATCTTTAAAATGGGGCATGTTTTACTTGTGAACCCTCAAAGGCACTCCTCATCCCTCACAGCTTTCTAACAAAACTTACCGCGTGTCTTTAAACGCCCTGTACACTGAGTTACGCTCCCCCAAAAAAAACAGAAAAACTGCGACTTTTGCGAAACAGGAAGTAGAAAAAAAAGGACAGATTTTGAACTTTAGATTGTTCCTAAATTTTCATTTTTTTATTCTTTTTTTCTGAAATTTCACATGCGGCACCTGTGGACAGTTCTCCATTCGAATGCCAAATTTCAATTTATTAGCTTTAATACTTTTCAAAATGTAGACCCTCAAACACCATGCCCCCCCTCTCACAAATTCCCTATGGGAAAATTACGTTTTTTTAGATGTAACCTTAATATAAGGGCACGACTGTGCCCTTATAATTCAGGGACTGAATTAGCACAGGACTTGACAGCCAAATTCCCAAAATATTATCTAATTTGACCACCACAATTTATGTTTGTCTAGTTTTATCATTTCTAAGGGAAACAAAATTATTCTATCAGATCTTTCTAGAAGAGCACTGTTCCAGTGCATTTGTAATTATAGTGGTATATTTTTGCAAAATTTACTGGGGAGAACAACAAAACAAGTATTTAAATACACTGTAACAATCTTTACTTAGGCTGTATCAGGTATTTATAAATGGTGCAGAATTGTAATTTTTCCAGAAAAATGTTTAAAATATTTTTCAAAAAAGTATGCAGGCTCAGACTTTAATTGAGATAACACATTAATAGCAATGTACTCCATCTGCCTTGTGATTTGAATAATTTCTTCTGTGATTTATTTTACATAATTAAAAATTATATCCTAAATATGTGAAGCTTAGATTTTTATCAGGCTTCATTGATGTGAATGATAAACACTGATGAAACAAGCCAGTTATTGAATATGTCTCTTGTATTCAATATGAGATTCAATTTAAAAAATTTTCTTGCTAATCATTAAATTACATAGTGAAGAAAATAGTGATCCATGTTATATGACGGAGGAATCTACTAATGGTATAAATTTTGGAGGCCGCATCTGTGCTACAAGTATATACCCAATTGAAATGAATGGTTCATTGAAATCAATGGGTCTATTGAAATGAATGAGCAAAGTTATCTGGAACTCCCCAGCTGTTTTTTCCCCACAACAGATTGTTTTTTTTCCAACAGAGATTCAATTTAGTCTCTGTTGATGTGGAATCAAAGCACCAACCAATCACAAGCAGCAAGTGTGGGAAAATGATTATGATTGGCTGGCAGCAAGGGGTGTGCCTCTCTACAGTTATGGCCAAAAGTTTTAACAATGACACAAGTTTTGATGCTTCAGTGTTTTTAGACTGGGGAGTTTCCTGGCCATGGACCCAAAATTTCGATGTTTTGATCCCCGAGCCACATAGTTATCACTTTTGCCTTATGGCAAGGTGCTCCATCATGCTGGAAAAGGCATTGTTCGTCACCAAACTGTTCTTGGATGGTTGGGAGAAGTTGCTCTTGGAGGATGTTTTAGTACCATACTTTATTCATGGCTGTGTTCTTAGGCAAAATTGTGAGTGAGCCCACTCCCTTGGCTGAAAAGCAACCCCACACATGTATGGGGTCTCAGGATGCTTTACTCTTAGCAGGGCCACAATCAGGTGGGTATGGGGGGTACTAGCATATAGGGCCCGAGCTCACCAGGGGACCGGACCTGCGCTGCACACCACAGATTTTTATTTTTTGCTTCTTTATGCCTGGTGGTCCAGTAGAAATGCTTTGCGGACAGCCTGTGCGATCTGTGCATGGACTGTCACATTGCATACTACTCACTGTGGCCTCATCATTCATTCATAGAATACTGTACTACGGCTTGTAGTACAGTATTTTATGAATGGATTGTGCGGCTGAAGTGAGTAGTATCCGATGTGACAGCCTCTGCATACACCACACAGGCATAGAATCACTGTAGGTAGTGGCAAGATCCTCTTCACCCTGTAACATCACAGGTCATGTGGCTGCAGCAGTCACATGGTGCACCATGCATGAGCTTCTGGAAATCTTTCTGTTCCTGTACTGTCACTGGGGGAAAAAAAAGTAAGATGGGGTAATGTATTGGAGAGGGAGAATGTGTATGTGTAAAGCTACTGGGCAAAGGGGGGGGGGGGGGCATGTGTATGTGTAAAGCTGCTGGGCAGAGGGGACATGTGTATGTGTAAAGCTGCTGGACAGAGGGGGCATGTGTGTGTGCACATCATAGCAACACAGTCTAGTTTTACACATTATTTAAAGGGCAAACAACACGGACATAACTGTTATATGAACACAATCTGCAATACAAGTTAGTTTCTTTAAATAAATATATATTTGTGAATATTATTAGCAGAGGTGTGTACCAGACCAGAAGATATTTGGGATAGTTGGGGAAAATGCTTTTCATAAACATGTTAAATTCTCTGTCAATAATCTGACTGCTATCTTACCACGTATAAAGTTACTTACAATTCTTGCCCTGCCCATTCTCACTGTGAATTACACACAATTCATTGGTACCAGTGTTAACCTGCCCCATCTGCACTAATGTTGAACTGGCCACTCAGTGTATAATGTATTAGAACAAAAATAGTTCCTGCTGTTTTTTTCCTGATCCTTTTTTGTGTGACATTCTTATCCGAATACTTGTAAGTACTGACCCAGCCATCACATCCCCAGAATACATCCCAACCTCATTCCTTCTCTCAACCAAACCAACAAGTGTGGTATGAAAGTTCAAAGGCTACGGGTAAAACCTGTGGTTAGTCTCTGCAGGGGACTCATATTGGTCTCCCCAACACCTTTAAAGGATTTTACAAAACCCCAGGAGGTAAGCGTGTGCACCAAGCCGGGACACCAAAATGGAAAATAATCCCATGGACGGAGTGAAAGATATAAAAGTGTTAGAAAAAAGGTTAAGCAGTTAATGAGTTTTACTCTGCTCTGACTGATGCGAGTGAGCACTAATTCCAGCTAGGGATGTCCAAGGCCAAGCAACAAACATAGAACTTTTTAACATAGGAAAGTTTAGATAGTCTATATACTTTACATCAAGCTCAACAAACCATGGGTCCCAAGTCCCATGCGCTGAGCTCTGTGATAAGATCTATGCTCTGCGCTCCTGGATCTCAGAGGCCCCAGAATGCCGTTCAAGCTGGCTCAGACTCCATGATGGCAGAGAGGAACTGAGTATGAGCAGTTCCCCTCTGAGTAAATGATGGAGGGTTTAATAATAATAATAAGGATTAGGAAGTTAATTAAAATAGGACAGGTTAATAATGATGCATAATGGAGCTATTAATCATATCTACAAATACTAAACAAATGCAGCATCACCATATTAAGATACTTTCAGCATATACTGTTCACCAAATATTTGGGGATGACCGATATTCACACACACAGAATAGATAGATAAAAGATGTACCTGCTGATAAACATCAAATCGCTGATTTCTGGCAGCTCCATAATTTGCATGTGAAGATTTTGTCCTAAATAGAAGAAGAAAATATATAAGTGAAAATAATTTTAGGAGTAATTTCCCACCAATCAACTGGGACTTGTTCTTACCTCCCCCCTGGCATTGGAACACAAGTTCCTGTCCCACTTCTTCGCTGATCTTCAGACTGTTTTACATCAGCTGGATGTGTCGAATACTAGAAACAGACAATGGAGTATCCTCTTTTTACAAATAGACATAGAACTACCAACTTATTATTACTTTATTAAGTCCACAATCAACCTTTAATCATATTAGATGTGGCCAACAGGAATAAGGTCGTTGCACTAAACAAAAAATATTTAGGACCCAATTTAGAGTTGGATGAGACCGTGCTTAGGGGTAGAAAGCGATTTGTGGATAAACATTATTATAGACTATGGGGGTAAATGTATTAATGTCCGGATTCTTCAACTCCGGCGTGTTCAGCGATTAAATTTTAAAGCGGCGCTGCCATGTAAAGGGAAGTTTCAGGGAAGTTTCCCTTTACAAGGCAACGCTGCTTTAAAATTTAATCGCTGAAGACGCTGAACACGCCGGAGTTGAAGAATCCGGATATTAATACATTTACCCCTATGAAAGTTTTATGGTGCAAGATGAAATTATTCAACATAAACATGAGTACTCACTGCTAAACAGAGATTTTATGTGTACTTTTGGGCTGTAAAGTGCATAAAAACTCAAAATGAGGCCTTTAATTAAATAAAACGAAGATAGAGCTAATGGCTGCTTAAAACAGGTAAAATACTGCTGACAAACAATGAGTTCTGTACCATGACGCACATGTCCAAGTAGACACTCAGGATTGTGTGCGGAATATCCCTCTATAATGCAGCCCGGTGAATTACCGCAACCTACACAATATTGGGATGTTTCAGATGGTCTCTGGAACATAACCTTTCTGTAATGACTGGTTGGTCTCAAGCGGCTTCTCCTTTGGTTGTAAGTGATTACATACCACACACATACGTACCTTGTAATAATAATACGATTGCATTGCCAATGGAAATCAGGTGTGTTTCTTAACTAGTGAAAGTGTTCAATAAACACACTGTATACCCAAATATACAACAATAATGTAATTAAAGGTAGTGGTGCAAAAAATCCATATTTTACATTTCAGCTACCAAATAGACACAAAAGATTCTGCCGAATCATAAATATACCTTCGTTAGAAGGAACGTTGACAAACTGCTTTTCAAATTATTAATTCAAAAGTTATACATAGGACATTTATATCTAGGTTTAATTAGTCTTTTCCATCTAAGGAAATAGATAATGAAATACTTATATTGTATTTGTAAGACAATCAGTGGTATATTGAGTAAATCCTACATATTAAAAAAAGTTTACATTTTTTTTGCTTTTTTTTTTTTTTTTTTAAATATGCCAGGTAGATGTCCACATCACTCTTTTCCACCCGATTTCCTTCCTCAAAGTACTTACCTCATTTCTGACATTGTGCAAAAGTGTTCGTCCTGTGGCAGACAGCTGGTGAAGAGGCTGCATTGCTTGACCTACTGTGACAAGAGGAGGCTGCTGAGCTGCCGATGACAAGGAACCAAATCCCATTACTGGGAGCTGAGTATCCACCATAGAAAGAAGAACCTTAACAGAGAAAACAGAAATGTATTGTACTGCAGCAGTGCCAGTCTCCTCCTCACACACTACTACACCATGACATGTATATACAGCACAGGTACAGTACAGACAGCAACAGTGTCAGTCTCCTCCTCACACACTAATACACCATAACATGTATACACAGCACCGGTACAGGACAGACAGCAGCAGTGTCAGTCTCCTCCTCACACACTAATACACCATGACATGTATACACAGCACAGGTACAGGACAGACAGCAGCAGTGTCAGTCTCCTCCTCACACACTACTACACCATGACATGTATATACAGCACAGGTACAGTACAGACAGCAGCAGTGTCAGTCTCCCCCTCACACACTACTACACCATGACATGTATACACAGCACCGGTACAGGACAGACAGCAGCAGTGTCAGTCTCCTCCTCACACACTAATACACCATGACATGTATACACAGCACCGGTACAGGACAGACAGCAGCAGTGTCAGTCTCCTCCTCACACACTACTACACCATGACATGTATACACAGCACCGGTACAGTACAGACAGCAGCAGTGTCAGTCTCCTCCTCACACACTACTACACCATGACATGTATACACAGCACCGGTACAGGACAGACAGCAGCAGTGTCAGTCTCCTCATCACACACTAATACACCATGACATGTATACACAGCACAGGTACAGTACAGACAGCAACAGTGTCAGTCTCCTCCTCACACACTAATACACCATGACATGTATACACAGCACCAGTACAGGACAGACAGCAGCAGTGTCAGTCTCCTCCTCACACACTACTACACCATGACATGTATACACAGCACAGGTACAGGACAGACAGCAGCAGTGTCAGTCTCCTCCTCACACACTACTACACCATGACATGTATACACAGCACAGGTACAGTACAGACAGCAGCGTCAGTCTCCTCCTCACACACTACTACACCATGACATGTATACACAGCACAGGTACAGTACAGACAGCAGCAGTGTCAGTCTCCTCCTCACACACTACTACACCATGACATGTTTACACAGCACAGGTACAGTACAGACAGCAGCAGTGTCAGTCTCCTCCTCACACACTACTACACCATGACATGTATACACAGCACAGGTACAGTACAGACAGCAGCAGTGTCAGTCTCCTCCTCACACACTACTACACCATGACATGTATACACAGCACAGGTACAGGACAGACAGCAGCAGTGTCAGTCTCCCCCTCACACACTACTACACCATGACATGTATACACAGCACAGGTACAGTACAGACAGCAGCAGTGTCAGTCTCCTCCTCACACACTACTACACCATGACATGTATACACAGCACAGGTACAGTACAGACAGCAGCAGTGTCAGTCTCCTCCTCACACACTACTACACCATGACATGTATACACAGCACAGGTACAGTACAGACAGCAGCAGTGTCAGTCTCCTCCTCACACACTACTACACCATGACATGTATACACAGCACAGGTACAGCACAGACAGCAGCAGTGTCAGTCTCCCACTCACACACTACTACACCATGACATGTATACACAGCACACAGTTAATAGACATAAGTACCTGCTGGGTAGGAGCTGTAGGGAGGTATCCGCTCTGCCCCGCATGATGAAGGGGAGGAGAGTAATAATCAGATGGAGATGTCATTTCCTGTCTGACCTGAAGAGGAAGATATTTTTTAACAGTAAATGGTATCTTCTAATGATATTCATTTTCTTCCCTCCCATCTACCTTTAGAAGAAAAGTGTATGACTATATTAGGACCATCAGTATCAACTTATTCAGCAATCTTCAGGTAGGACCACAATGCCAGAATACCCAGAAGAGTTCTCCAGAATCCTTCCTAAGGAGCAATCAACCCCGGCACTGACTTAACTAGGGCCTGCCAAACCGTCTCATCTGGTGGCATTGCTGAGGGACTGGATGATGCCCTGATCAGAGATGATGGGGTCATTTGCTGAAGCTTCAGTTAAAGAGGTGGACGGTTCCCTTCAGCTACACCCTGGACGCAGCGAGCTGTGTGAACTTTAAAATAGAGGGTCTCTGTCACTCCCCAGCACACACTGGCATTGTAGGGAAAATCTTGCGGACCATCTACCATTGAGATTTATTCTACTGGCTGACGCGGTTTTTCTGTGACAAGTAATGTCCATAACATTTTCCAGACTATCAGAGTAAGTGTCCCATGCTAGATTAACTGCATATTGGGAGGGACGGTAGAATTAGAGAGCTGCATTTTGTTTTTAGGGTACTCTCCTTTAAATTCACCAGAACTACACAAGTTGGGAGTCCTTATTAGATACAAATACATACAAAACACCTACAGATCTCATTTCTCTCTCACCTGCAGCATCTGCTGCTGTTGTTCAGTGGTGACCTGGGCTGGGCAGTAATGTCCACTGTATAGGAAGGCTGGTGCCTGGTATAGTAGGCTGCCTGCAGGCACCTTGCCCAAGTCACTGAACTCCAGGTACTGGCCTTTCAGAGCGATGCCGGAGAGAAGAGCAGACGTGGGCATGAGAGCAGGTGACGAACCTGGAGAGGGAGCAGCATGCAGGTACAGAGGCTGGGATCTGCCACAAAACAAGAGATTTACATTATAGGGAATCAAATTTCAGAAATATCATAAGAGACAAATAAAGAATAAAAGGAAGACACAGCAATAAGAGGTCACGGTTATCCAAGAAATTCTCTGACCTGTAGGGCTGCAGAGAGGGGGTTCCAGGTCTGTACCCACTGCCCGTGCTTGTGACATGGACATCCACCTGACACATAATACAAGCAATGGAAATTATCACCCACATTAATGGGACAGTCCAAAGACACTACATAGAATGGAAATACACTCAGGAAAGTCAGAGAATGTTTTTTACATTCTGAAGCTATAAACTTTGAGGCCTTTTTAAGAATTTTGTCTGAAGAACATTCTGTTCTGCAGAACTGGGGTCAGGATATATAGAAACGTTACTTCCCCACCCAAGTGACACTGGGAGACATGAAAACTGTTCTACAGGTAACAGTGTATAAAAGGAGGAGCTGCCCATAGCGACGCTCTTCTAGTAGTTCAGAACATAAAAGTCCCAGCACCTCTTCTACCGTTACCTGCCCAATGTACAAAGAGGATAAAAATTATTTTTGTTTTAATACCTGATAGTACTGGTTAGAGTACACTCTCTGGCTTCGATCCTCTGCAAATAAGAAGAGACATTTTTAGAGATAACATATACCTGCATACTGGTTATGGGAATTCTAAGCTTCTGGAAAACACTGATGAAACAAAAACTACAAACGAACACAAAAAAAGCAAACAAAAAAAGTATACTGTATATTACATTTAGTATACTGTATATTAGTATTCTCATTTGAGCACAGTCTGCTTTCCTTTGACCATACTTACTTGTGACATGTAATGTGCGAGTGCTGAAGCGGACACTGCGATACAGGAGAGGCGCTGGACTGTTTTCCCACAACCACCCAGCAGTGGTCAGAAGACCCTGGACGGACGTGTGTTACTAACATATCATCACAGCCGTAACTCATTCGTACATACAGATGTGTCAGATTCATACCTGGCATCTATGTGGAATTTGGCTACATCCTTTACAAAACGATTTGGTTTTCCCTTTTGCAACTAAAGTTTGGAGATTGATTGAGACATTGTGTATTGCTATTAACCCTGGATTCGGGGTAAGGAGATTCTAATCCTATAATTGGACACTGCTAGCTTATACACTGTTATATTAGGACACTACTTCTGCTCTTTATGATTTGAAATGTCTTTTGGAGCGATTCTATTTCTAGAACACTGCTAGAGACCAAAACTTGTGTGATACAGTATAAATTGGTCTGGACACTCAGCAAGTTCCTTTTACAGCAGCAGCCTTTTTATATTTAAACTTTATAGATTTTTCAGTAGATCATAATTATTTTTAGCTTAGCGCCGATTGATTTATTTTAGTAGCACAATAAAACACTAGTGATCATCATTGGGGGTTACTATTACCTGGCAGTAGAGATAGTGCCCCTTCCGGGAGGGCAGGTGATACTGTGAGTTGTTGAGGATCCATTTGAGGCTCAGCTGCTGCCGAATGTAGAGGGAGATCCCAGGACCGTGGCGAGGGCCCTCTCTGCAAGTTAGTAGTGTATATAAGTGGAGGAAAATACACCAATAGACACAGTAGAGTGAAAACAAAAGGAGCCAGGACACAGCATGAAAAAAACACAGCGAAAGTTAGGACCCAAAGGAAGGGAGCGAGCGGCGATGATGTGTCCTTACCATGCATGGATGCTGGCCTGCAGTGCCTGGTGTCTCTCTGCCCTGCTTGGTGCCATCACAGGGAACACGAGGTTCCTTTATAAAATACAAGTGTTGATAGAGCAAAGAAACAGATCAGATAAAAGCAGAATAATGGTATAATCACAAACATGGGGACATATCCATTAGCCGCGGAGTGTCTCCAGAATGGTCATAGAGGTAATCAGCAGTGAAGTAACATCGCAGATTTCTTTTTGCCACCCCCCCCAAAGATAAGATGGAAAGAGGGGTAACACAAGAAAATGATGGAGACCCATGCAGTGGAGAAGATCTAGCAATAAAATATTGGTGCATCAGTACTTACCTTACAACATGGAGATGGAGGAGCTGAGAGGCAGGAAGGGGTGCTGGGTCCACAAGGACATTCTGTTGCAGGCTTCTGGGAACGTTCCATCCCAATTGGATCAGGAGGAAGTCCCACTAACTGTAGAGAGATGACAGAATGAGGCAGGGTAATAAAAGAACAAGGTTATGCCAGAAGGGAGAGAACTGCGGGACGCATCAATTACCGGAATGTGTCCATGCTGTGACTGACCCGTGGGACCAGACCTGCCCGATCTTTTGCCTCCTTCAGGTTTTATACCTCCGTCAGGGGAGCTACGTTGACTACAACTGCTGGAAGAGAGCTGTGAGTCACTGCTCAGATCCACTCCACTGTCTGACTGGCTCATCTGGGGGACAGACAACAGAAGGGGTAAAGCAGGATTCCCTTCTGAGAAGTGTTAATGGGAACAACAACAACACGAGCGGTAGTTACTACTTACCTCAGTGTTGATGGCATCTTCATAAGAATTCAAAGGCTCCATCCACGGCTCCATGGGGTAAGAGGGGCAAAGTTTTCCCCTGTCATCTGAATTTAGGCGGTGTACCAGAGGAAAGAAAATGGTGATACAAAACAAAACAGAAACAATGGACAAAGGGAAAGATAAAAAAGCAGAAAAGAGAATTGAAGCAGAAGTAACGAGGGAAAAAAAAAGAAAAGAAAAAATGTGCATGTTAAAATAACACTAAAATACTACAGCAGGAACAAAAACAAAAAACAAAAAAAAAACCCAACTTAACATATAAGGTGTATGACAATATCATAAAGACAGCAGCTAACTCCAGAAAACATTACTTATCCAGCAGACAGATTTGGGGACACACAGTGGATAGAAAGCAGGTTTGTCAGGTTATCAAGGCAGCATGTACCATTCCTGCCCCAGTGTACAGCTATTAGGGGCATATTCAATTAACATTGAAGTTGCGCATTTTTTTGTTATCACAGTACCACAACATTGCAGATTTCCCTTTGCAACCCTATGGGTCCGTTCCGGAGGTTCTATTCTACTGACCATTGTGCTGAAATATCCTTTCTTCCATTCTTCTGTTAAGATTCTGTTGTCCCATCTGTGACAATCTAGGACTTGGGAGACCTATGGTGGAGCCACATTTTGATCTACACAAACCCAATACTATGCATTGTATTAAATCCCCATCTTTATTTGTCTTGCCATGGTAAACATTACAAAATAGAATTTTATGGGAGAAAATGAACTGCAGGTAAATCTAGTCTGCTCTTTACTCTGTGCAGTGGTGGAACTACCATTGGTGCAGCAGATGCGGTGCATCGGGGCCCATGGAGATAATGGGGCCAACTGCATGGCAGATGCAGAGGGTCGGGGGCCCCGGTTCCCTCCTCCCTGCCTCCCTGCACCAGGGCCCACACTTCGCTAGTTCCACCTCTGACTCTGTGTGTTTATTGGGGGAGGTTGGTGTTTGTCTTATGTATTGTTTAATTCTTTTACTGTAATAAGCTGCGATTTTAGATTTTCAGCAATTTTCTCGGGCAAACTCGCCGCTGTATTAAGGTGAGCGTTGATTGAAAATTGGCAGTAAAGTGTTTTGTTCAAAATCTCCATTTACAGTTTGTGTTTAATCTCCGGCCAGTTTAACTACAACATGTGATCTACAGGTGTTTTAAAATCTACACAAATCGCCAGAGATTGGATTTTGGAATGTCAAAATCGCTGGTTAATAAATATGGCGACTTTGGACAGAAAATCACCTGTGATCTCTCATGGTTTGCGGAGATTTTAAATCGCTGAAAAAAAAATTGCAGCTTGATACATTTACCCCCAGGCCACAACTGATGGGGGACTATACCATGGATCTATCACCCGTTGTGGGATCTTTTTCTTCTTCAAATGTCATCCCCTTGATCTAGAATTGTCATGCTTTCTTTAAAAAAAAATACTGACTTCACATGAATATGTGCACATGTTCTACACTTTCCTGGTATGTTTTGTTGTGCAACCCATACACCATGTTAGTAGCCCTTTACTTAATTCTTTTTCAGTTTTATTAATGTCTTTACGGCCTCCAGAAATGTACAAAGTAGTCCCGATGAAGTCTTACCAGTGACCTATAAAGTGGCAATATCAGCTCCCTCTTTCTACTGTAAAGATGGTGCCCGCGGACATGCCCGGCCTCGCTGTGCCCCTGGGGGGGCTGAAGAGTCCCCAGATTGCTGAGCCCTACAAGCGGGTGAAGAGGGAAGAAGAGAAGTACTCACCGTTCCAGCGTCGGTGAGTATCGCTTCTTTTTTCCAGGTCTTGTCCGCGGAGGAAGGATGAGCCAATCAGAGCTCATCTTTCCCCGCTGGCCAATCAGCGGCTGGATATGCGAGCCAATCGCGGCTCGCGCCCGGCCATTTTAAAAGATTGGCGCCGACGCGAGCCAATCGGTGCTCGCGCCGGCTGATGACCATACTTGCCAGTTGGGCATTAAAACTAAAAAAGTAGTTGTGGGTGGAGTTACGTTAGCTAAATAAGGATGTTACGTCTGTTAACTCCCCTGCTTACGTTTGTCCGTCCCCCGAGGGCTTTAATACTATGCGCTGATAGGAATTAGAACCTGCCCCAACCAGTGATCCTCTCTAAGGCTTCCCATTAGGAGGGGGGATTTACCGGAATAGAGGATTATAAATGTGGCAATATGTACCCCTTGTCTTATTTTCTCTACCCAAAATTGAATTTTCTAAATTTTTCATTTTGTTAAAGTTTATCCTTTTTAAATAGAAGCTTCTGATCACCAAATACATGCGAGTTTGCATTGCCGTTTGTGTACGAACTCTGCGTCGGGTCCATAATAGAATTTGAAACCTAGAATTTGATGGCAGATAAGAACCATTTGGCCCATCTACTCTGCCCATTTTTTAACCTATGGTAACCTCCTATTTGATCTTTAGTTCTTTCTAAGGATATCCTTATGCCTATCCCAAGCATGTTTAAATTGCTCTACTGTATCATCATCATCACCATTTATTTATATAGCGCCACTTATTCCGCAGCACTGTACAGAGAACTTATTCACATCAGTCCCTGCCCAATTGAAGTTTACTGTCTAAATTCCATAACCTATACACACACAGAGAGAAAGACAGACTAGGGTCAATTTTGATAGCAGCCAATTAACCTACCAGTATGTTTTTTGGAGTGTGGGAGGAAACCGGAGCACCCGGAGGAAACCCACGCAAATACAGGGAGAACATACAAACTCCACACAGAGAAGGCCATGGATGGGAATTGAACTCATGACCCCAGTGCTGTGAGGCAGAAGTGCTATTAGCCTCTACCACCGCTGATGGGAGGCTATCCCACTTATCCACTACAGTTTATCTCCATGTAGCCCACAGCCAAGAACTGCTTGCAGCGTGTATACGTCTGGTTTTAAACGGCTGACCTGGCAGTCCACATTACTATAGAAGTGAATAGAATGTTAAGCATGCACAGGGCATGCATCCTGAAACTGTCTCCTTATATAGCGAAAACTGAAAAACACACAAATAAAAAAAAAACTATTTTATGAAAACTGCTTTTCTGTGTTATTTTTTTTTTTTTTCTTTTAAATGGTATAAGTGGAATGTTAAACGTGTGTTTACTGGGTGCAGCTGAATCAATTACAGAATGTTAGGCAATATTTTTTTGTTGCATGGCCCAGCGGCTCTGAGTTAGAGGACACTCTAAGCCATACAGGAGGACCAAAAAAACAAGTGCTTAACAAAATTTTGTTCAAGCTTATCCTTGTCATGGAGTTTAATATTCCTTTGTCCCTGCACGAGGCTGCTTCAATTTTGTAACAGTGGGGGTTTAAACTACATTTTGTCTTAAGCATAAAAAGCATGCTGCTTTAATCTGTGCCCCCGCTGAGCGTTATTGCAGGTTTGTTGGCTTTTTTATGTCTCCACCACTATGGAAAGTGAATGGATCTGTGGCGTAAGTAGTATCTGTGTAACGCCTGGTAAGTAGTGACGGCATCATGCGCAGGTCGTAGAGAATAATGAGGTTGATGCTGTACTAACCCTAAACGGCTGAAGCTGTGTAAACTGCTCTTTCATCTTTTCCTTGATATCAGGATAGCATAGTTTATTGTCTTGCTAAGTTATTTATATTGCATTTAGAAGGTATTTGTATTTTCCATGGAAAATAAACTAAAACAATTCATACATATATATATATATATATATATATATATATATATATATATTATATATAAATTTATTTATAGCATTTAAAAATATAAAACAATTTATTTCAATCGGCCCTTACTATGTCTTAAATCTTTTGCCCTCTGCTCCCTCCTTCCTGACCATCATCATCATCATCATTTATTTTTTATATAGCGCCATCAAATTCCGTAGCGCTGTAGAATTGGGAACAAACATTAATAAGACAATACTGGGTAATACACAGACAGAGAGGTAATAGAACCCTGCTCGCAAGCTTACAATCTATAGGACAATGGGAGTTTGAAACACAAGGGTAAGTACTACATATTGCACACTGGACCAGCTAGAATGCAAAGGTAAAAGTACTGAGTGGGCTGTGTGTGTTACAATGTTGGTCAGAGGGTTGTTGTCTTGTGTTACCTGTGTAGAGGGTGGTAATAGGGGAGATTAAGATGGTGGTTGAGGAATATCATAAGCTTGTCTGAAGAGGTGGGTTTCCAGGGAATGCTTGAACGTTTGAAGACTACAGGAAGTCTTACTGTGCGAGGGAGGGAATTCCACAAAGTGGGTGCAGCCCGAAAAAAGTCCTGTAACCGAGAATGGGAGGATGTGATGAGAGTGGAAGAGAGACGCAGATCTTGTGCAGAACGGAGGTGTCGAGTTGGGAGATATTTTGAGACAAGTGAAGAAATGTATGTCGGTGCCCATTTAAAGTGTTGGCGTGGTTGTTTGGCGCAATCACTGAATGTCCAGCCGTGACAAGTGTCTGCGCGCACCTGTAAAAATGAATATATACTTTCTGGGCGCTATTAAACCGAGGAGAGTCAGAGCCCACAGTAATCCAAAAACGTAATTATTCAGACCGCTAATCCGTCTTGTTTTATCTGTAACTATAGTATTGTTGCTCCACATCAGTGTTTAATTTGGGGATCTCGCCTTCATCGGGCCCTAATTACAACATAGTAAAGAAATTTAATAGTGCAATTTATAGAACAGAACATAATAGAAAATAGTATCACAGAATCCCATCCCACGATCCATTCATTGTATTGAAGAGGCGTAACCATTGGGAGTGATTGCTGAACCTAGACAAGTAGTCACTTGTGAACAAAGATATATAAAATCTACAAATAATATAAACATTCGAGTCAAACAAGAAAAAAACTGTGGTACTGGGTTGAAATCACCTCACACAGGTATGAATATCACACGCCAAAACATCCATAAGATGACATAAAGGAGGTCACTAAGAAACAAAAATTATACTGAAAAGTGCATATTATACTGTTATATAGGGACAGAAAACACGTACCAAATCCATAAACAATCTAATAATAAACATTATGAAATGTAGTAAATTGCAGTATTTCTGTCAAAAATCATAAATAGTAGGTTACAAAAATGCTTTATACATCGCTCATAAGGTATATAAACTCATTCATTGAAAAAACATTTAAAGTGCAATCCTTGACCAGATCTTAAGCCTGTTTTACCACACATAGATGGAACAAGGTTGCACAGATCTGATCACTCAAGAAGAGACTAATTTCAAGGCGTTGATCAATCGAATTGATGACTTCTCACGAACGTATAAGGGCATCCGCTGTCTAGAAAACTAAAACGCTGGCAGAGAAAACCGTTGTGTTGTGAGCGTTCTGCAAGAGGAAGACTAGGTCGATAGCTCAATGTCATTAAGCTGTGTGAGGGTCTGTGCGCAGAGAGGCCTTTATCTGTCTCTCCTTTGCTCTATTTTTTTGACAGGTGAACAACATAGTTGCTTACTGCCCCAATTGTTACAAAAGAGCAGGCAACTCTCTCGGAGGGCACTTATCTGCCGTGAATAGCACCATCAAGCCCAGTTCACCTCCTTAAATACCAACTGGCAGGGCTTACTGAGGAGGATGGGGCTGCCCAACCCAATTGATTACACAAATGTAGAAAATACCTGTTTAATTAGCTAGGGACACTGTGACCCATCACTCAGACAGACATAGTACAAATTATTCTAAAAAGGAAGATGGGCGAATCCGGCTGAGGTATGATGAATGCAGAGGTTGGGCTGATATCCACCTTTTTTGTTGTTGTTGTTGTTGTAATCAACAGGTGGGGGGTGAGTGGTAATATCTAGAGGTAGTAGGAGGTGGGAACAGGCTTAGGTTGGGTACGCACTACAGAGTTTACAGCTGATTATTGGGCCAATCACCCTATAATCGACCATTCGCCCGATATTGCATTCATGTGTACACTGCAATGATCAGTGATTATCCTTCCAAGGCACATTGTATCGTTTCATTTGAATTTTAAACCAAACTAAAAATCTCGTTCAACGATGGAACAATATCGTTCCAATCCTGCAGGGGGAAAGTAAGGAACAACATGGTTTAAGATGTTCGAGGAGGGTCTGGGGGAAGCAAGTATAAAAGAGACGCAAAGAAAGAAGAGGACAGAATAAGCTGTGATTGGAACTGCAGGTTTTTCCCCACCCGATAACACCAGATACAGAGCATTATGACAAACACTTTTATTTGGTTTCAGGTGGACCAATTGGGGGAGGGTAATCTGAGTCGATCAGGGGCGGATCTAGACTTTTCTTTTAGGGGCGGTGGTTTATAGATTAATCCTGGCCCCTCTCCCGTCACGTCTCCTCCACCTCTCCAGTCCAGACTTCTGTAGGCCCTGTGATTTACTACTAGGGTACAAGTCGATCATGTTTGTTCTTTGCTTTATTTTAAGTAAAACACTA
This sequence comes from Mixophyes fleayi, assembly GCF_038048845.1. Lineage (NCBI taxonomy): Eukaryota > Metazoa > Chordata > Amphibia > Anura > Limnodynastidae > Mixophyes > Mixophyes fleayi. The sequence goes on along the minus strand of NW_027446915.1, from coordinate 481 downwards.
TGTAGCTATAAAATCACAACAATTAGAGCAACAAGTAACAGATATGGCTGCCTAATCATCACGCTGGCCCCTCTTATCACACTGCCGTCCTTCATCATACCATTCTTTGCTTACCTTTCTATGGTCTTCTTTTCTTCTATCTTCTTCTTTTCTGTCTGCTGCTCCTCTTGGCGCAGCTCCTCAGTGACCACAAGACTCGGCCCAGCATGCTATTAGAAATATTTTAAAGGAAAAAATGCAGCCAGCCCAGTCACCCTACCCAATGTAGCCCACTATGGGACTGGCCCAAGGAGGGGGGGGGGTTTCAAGGGAGAGGGGGGCTGCACAGATACATCTGTGCAGCGCCCCCTCCCTATAGATATATATCTGTGCAGCCCCCCTCTCCCTATAGATATATATCTGTGCAGCGCCCCCTCCCTATAGATATATATCTGTGCAGCCCCCCTCTCCCTATAGATATATATATCTGTAGGGAGGGGGG
>NW_027446914.1:0-41666 GCF_038048845.1 Mixophyes fleayi | reverse complement strand
TTTTTGCATTTCTGTCTCACTTTCTCTTGTAAACAATGATTTACATCAATCCTTTTACATAATTCTTGTTTCTCATGACATTTCTAACATTGCCCACAATTATCAACTTTCTAAGTCTTTCTGAGCAGGAGAAATCGCAAAACATAGTCATTTCTTCATTGCCGTCCAAAAACAACGCTTTTTTGCATTCCTGTCTCACTTTCTCTTAGAAACAATGATTTACATCAATCCTTTTACATAATTCTTGTTTCTCATGACATTTCTAACATTGCCCACAATTATCAACTTTCTAAGTCTTTCTGAGCAGGAGAAATCGCAAAACATAGTCATTTCTTCATTGCCATCCAAAAACAACGCTTTTTTGCATTTCTGTCTCACTTTCTCTTGTAAACAATGATTTACATCAATCCTTTTACATAATTCTTGTTTCTCATGACATTTCTAACATTGCCCACAATTATCAACTTTCTAAGTCTTTCTGAGCAGGAGAAATCGCAAAACATTGTCATTTCTTCATTGCCGTCCAAAAACAACGCTTTTTTGCATTCCTGTCTCACTTTCTCTTAGAAACAATGATTTACATCAATCCTTTTACATAATTCTTGTTTCTCATGACATTTCTAATATTGCCCACAATTATCAACTTTCTAAGTCTTTCTGAGCAGGAGAAATCGCAAAACATAGTCATTTCTTCATTGCCGTCCAAAAACAACGCTTTTTTGCATTCCTGTCTCACTTTCTCTTAGAAACAATGATTTACATCAATCCTTTTACATAATTCTTGTTTCTCATGACATTTCTAACATTGCCCACAATTATCAACTTTCTAAGTCTTTCTGAGCAGGAGAAATCGCAAAACATAGTCATTTCTTCATTGCCGTCCAAAAACAACGCTTTTTTGCATTCCTGTCTCACTTTCTCTTAGAAACAATGATTTACATCAATCCTTTTACATAATTCTTGTTTCTCATGACATTTCTAACATTGCCCACAATTATCAACTTTCTAAGTCTTTCTGAGCACGAGAAATCGCGAAATATAGTCATTTCTTCATTGCCGTCCAAAAACAACGCTTTTTTGCATTTCTGTCTCACTTTCACTTGTAAACAATGATTTACATCAATCCTTTTACATAATTCTTGTTTCTCATGACATTTCTAACATTGCCCACAATTATCAACCTTCTAAGTCTTTCTGAGCACGAGAAATCGCGAAATATAGTCATTTCTTCATTGCCGTCCAAAAACAACGCTTTTTTGCATTTCTGTCTCACTTTCTCTTGTAAACAATGATTTACATCAATCCTTTTACATAATTCTTGTTTCTCATGACATTTCTAACATTGCCCACAATTATCAACTTTCTAAGTCTTTCTGAGCAGGAGAAATCGCAAAACATAGTCATTTCTTCATTGCCGTCCAAAAACAACGCTTTTTTGCATTCCTGTCTCACTTTCTCTTAGAAACAATGATTTACATCAATCCTTTTACATAATTCTTGTTTCTCATGACATTTCTAACATTGCCCACAATTATCAACTTTCTAAGTCTTTCTGAGCACGAGAAATCGCGAAATATAGTCATTTCTTCATTGCCGTCCAAAAACAATGCTTTTTTGCATTTCTGTCTCACTTTCTCTTGTAAACAATGATTTACATCAATCCTTTTACATAATTCTTGTTTCTCATGACATTTCTAACATTGCCCACAATTATCAACTTTCTAAGTCTTTCTGAGCAGGAGAAATCGCAAAACATAGTCATTTCTTCATTGCCGTCCAAAAACAACGCTTTTTTGCATTTCTGTCTCACTTTCTCTTGTAAACAATGATTTACATCAATCCTTTTACATAATTCTTGTTTCTCATGACATTTCTAACATTGCCCACAATTATCAACTTTCTAAGTCTTTCTGAGCAGGAGAAATCGCAAAACATAGTCATTTCTTCATTGCCGTCCAAAAACAACGCTTTTTTGCATTTCTCTGTCTCACTTTCTCTTGTAAACAATGATTTACATCAATCCTTTTACATAATTCTTGTTTCTCATGACATTTCTAACATTGCCCACAATTATCAACTTTCTAAGTCTTTCTGAGCAGGAGAAATCGCAAAACATAGTCATTTCTTCATTGCCGTCCAAAAACAACGCTTTTTTGCATTTCTGTCTCACTTTCTCTTGTAAACAATGATTTACATCAATCCTTTTACATAATTCTTGTTTCTCATGACATTTCTAACATTGCCCACAATTATCAACTTTCTAAGTCTTTCTGAGCAGGAGAAATCGCAAACATAGTCATTTCTTCATTGCCGTCCAAAAACAACGCTTTTTTGCATTCCTGTCTCACTTTCTCTTGTAAACAATGATTTACATCAATCCTTTTACATAATTCTTGTTTCTCATGACATTTCTAACATTGCCCACAATTATCAACTTTCTAAGTCTTTCTGAGCACGAGAAATTGCAAAACATAGTCATTTCTTCATTGCCGTCCAAAAACAACGCTTTTTTTGCATTCCTGTCTCACTTTCTCTTAGAAACAATGATTTACATCAATCCTTTTACATAATTCTTGTTTCTCATGACATTTCTAATATTGCCCACAATTATCAACTTTCTAAGTCTTTCTGAGCAGGAGAAATCGCAAAACATAGTCATTTCTTCATTGCCGTCCAAAAACAACGCTTTTTTGCATTCCTGTCTCACTTTCTCTTAGAAACAATGATTTACATCAATCCTTTTACATAATTCTTGTTTCTCATGACATTTCTAACATTGCCCACAATTATCAACTTTCTAAGTCTTTCTGAGCAGGAGAAATCGCAAAACATAGTCATTTCTTCATTGCCGTCCAAAAACAACGCTTTTTTGCATTCCTGTCTCACTTTCTCTTAGAAACAATGATTTACATCAATCCTTTTACATAATTCTTGTTTCTCATGACATTTCTAACATTGCCCACAATTATCAACTTTCTAAGTCTTTCTGAGCACGAGAAATCGCGAAATATAGTCATTTCTTCATTGCCGTCCAAAAACAACGCTTTTTTGCATTTCTGTCTCACTTTCTCTTGTAAACAATGATTTACATCAATCCTTTTACATAATTCTTGTTTCTCATGACATTTCTAACATTGCCCACAATTATAAACTTTCTAAGTCTTTCTGAGCAGGAGAAATCGCAAAATATAGTCATTTCTTCATTGCCGTCCAAAAACAACGCTTTTTTGCATTCCTGTATCACTTTCTCTTAGAAACAATGATTTACATCAATCCTTTTACATAATTCTTGTTTCTCATGACATTTCTAATATTGCCCACAATTATCAACTTTCTAAGTCTTTCTGAGCAGGAGAAATCGCAAAACATAGTCATTTCTTCATTGCCGTCCAAAAACAACGCTTTTTTGCATTCCTGTCTCACTTTCTCTTAGAAACAATGATTTACATCAATCCTTTTACATAATTCTTGTTTCTCATGACATTTCTAACATTGCCCACAATTATCAACTTTCTAAGTCTTTCTGAGCACGAGAAATCGCAAAACATAGTCATTTCTTCATTGCCGTCCAAAAACAACGCTTTTTTGCATTTCTGTCTCACTTTCTCTTGTAAACAATGATTTACATCAATCCTTTTACATAATTCTTGTTTCTCATGACATTTCTAACATTGCCCACAATTATCAACTTTCTAAGTCTTTCTGAGCAGGAGAAATCGCAAAACATTGTCATTTCTTCATTGCCGTCCAAAAACAACGCTTTTTTGCATTCCTGTCTCACTTTCTCTTAGAAACAATGATTTACATCAATCCTTTTACATAATTCTTGTTTCTCATGACATTTCTAATATTGCCCACAATTATCAACTTTCTAAGTCTTTCTGAGCAGGAGAAATCGCAAAACATAGTCATTTCTTCATTGCCGTCCAAAAACAACGCTTTTTTGCATTCCTGTCTCACTTTCTCTTAGAAACAATGATTTACATCAATCCTTTTACATAATTCTTGTTTCTCATGACATTTCTAACATTGCCCACAATTATCAACTTTCCAAGTCTTTCTGAGCAGGAGAAATCGCAAAACATAGTCATTTCTTCATTGCCGTCCAAAAACAACGCTTTTTTGCATTCCTGTCTCACTTTCTCTTAGAAACAATGATTTACATCAATCCTTTTACATAATTCTTGTTTCTCATGACATTTCTAACATTGCCCACAATTATCAACTTTCTAAGTCTTTCTGAGCACGAGAAATCGCGAAATATAGTCATTTCTTCATTGCCGTCCAAAAACAACGCTTTTTTGCATTTCTGTCTCACTTTCACTTGTAAACAATGATTTACATCAATCCTTTTACATAATTCTTGTTTCTCATGACATTTCTAACATTGCCCACAATTATCAACCTTCTAAGTCTTTCTGAGCACGAGAAATCGCGAAATATAGTCATTTCTTCATTGCCGTCCAAAAACAACGCTTTTTTGCATTTCTGTCTCACTTTCTCTTGTAAACAATGATTTACATCAATCCTTTTACATAATTCTTGTTTCTCATGACATTTCTAACATTGCCCACAATTATCAACTTTCTAAGTCTTTCTGAGCAGGAGAAATCGCAAAACATAGTCATTTTTTCATTGCCGTCCAAAAACAACGCTTTTTTGCATTCCTGTCTCACTTTCTCTTAGAAACAATGATTTACATCAATCCTTTTACATAATTCTTGTTTCTCATGACATTTCTAACATTGCCCACAATTATCAACTTTCTAAGTCTTTCTGAGCACGAGAAATCGCGAAATATAGTCATTTCTTCATTGCCGTCCAAAAACAACGCTTTTTTGCATTTCTGTCTCACTTTCTCTTGTAAACAATGATTTACATCAATCCTTTTACATAATTCTTGTTTCTCATGACATTTCTAACATTGCCCACAATTATCAACTTTCTAAGTCTTTCTGAGCAGGAGAAATCGCAAAACATAGTCATTTCTTCATTGCCGTCCAAAAACAACGCTTTTTTGCATTCCTGTCTCACTTTCTCTTAGAAACAATGATTTACATCAATCCTTTTACATAATTCTTGTTTCTCATGACATTTCTAACATTGCCCACAATTATCAACTTTCTAAGTCTTTCTGAGCACGAGAAATCGCGAAATATAGTCATTTCTTCATTGCCGTCCAAAAACAACGCTTTTTTGCATTTCTGTCTCACTTTCTCTTGTAAACAATGATTTACATCAATCCTTTTACATAATTCTTGTTTCTCATGACATTTCTAACATTGCCCACAATTATAAACTTTCTAAGTCTTTCTGAGCAGGAGAAATCGCAAAATATAGTCATTTCTTCATTGCCGTCCAAAAACAACGCTTTTTTGCATTCCTGTCTCACTTTCTCTTAGAAACAATGATTTACATCAATCCTTTTACATAATTCTTGTTTCTCATGACATTTCTAATATTGCCCACAATTATCAACTTTCTAAGTCTTTCTGAGCAGGAGAAATCGCAAAACATAGTCATTTCTTCATTGCCGTCCAAAAACAACGCTTTTTTGCATTCCTGTCTCACTTTCTCTTAGAAACAATGATTTACATCAATCCTTTTACATAATTCTTGTTTCTCATGACATTTCTAACATTGCCCACAATTATCAACTTTCTAAGTCTTTCTGAGCAGGAGAAATCGCAAAACATTGTCATTTCTTCATTGCCGTCCAAAAACAACGCTTTTTTGCATTCCTGTCTCACTTTCTCTTAGAAACAATGATTTACATCAATCCTTTTACATAATTCTTGTTTCTCATGACATTTCTAATATTGCCCACAATTATCAACTTTCTAAGTCTTTCTGAGCAGGAGAAATCGCAAAACATAGTCATTTCTTCATTGCCGTCCAAAAACAACGCTTTTTTGCATTCCTGTCTCACTTTCTCTTAGAAACAATGATTTACATCAATCCTTTTACATAATTCTTGTTTCTCATGACATTTCTAACATTGCCCACAATTATCAACTTTCCAAGTCTTTCTGAGCAGGAGAAATCGCAAAACATAGTCATTTCTTCATTGCCGTCCAAAAACAACGCTTTTTTGCATTCCTGTCTCACTTTCTCTTAGAAACAATGATTTACATCAATCCTTTTACATAATTCTTGTTTCTCATGACATTTCTAACATTGCCCACAATTATCAACTTTCTAAGTCTTTCTGAGCACGAGAAATCGCAAAACATAGTCATTTCTTCATTGCCGTCCAAAAACAACGCTTTTTTGCATTTCTGTCTCACTTTCTCTTGTAAACAATGATTTACATCAATCCTTTTACATAATTCTTGTTTCTCATGACATTTCTAACATTGCCCACAATTATCAACTTTCTAAGTCTTTCTGAGCAGGAGAAATCGCAAAACATAGTCATTTCTTCATTGCCGTCCAAAAACAACGCTTTTTTGCATTCCTGTCTCACTTTCTCTTAGAAACAATGATTTACATCAATCCTTTTACATAATTCTTGTTTCTCATGACATTTCTAATATTGCCCACAATTATCAACTTTCTAAGTCTTTCTGAGCAGGAGAAATCGCAAAACATAGTCATTTCTTCATTGCCGTCCAAAAACAACGCTTTTTTGCATTCCTGTCTCACTTTCTCTTAGAAACAATGATTTACATCAATCCTTTTACATAATTCTTGTTTCTCATGACATTTCTAACATTGCCCACAATTATCAACTTTCCAAGTCTTTCTGAGCAGGAGAAATCGCAAAACATAGTCATTTCTTCATTGCCGTCCAAAAACAACGCTTTTTTGCATTCCTGTCTCACTTTCTCTTAGAAACAATGATTTACATCAATCCTTTTACATAATTCTTGTTTCTCATGACATTTCTAACATTGCCCACAATTATCAACTTTCTAAGTCTTTCTGAGCACGAGAAATCGCGAAATATAGTCATTTCTTCATTGCCGTCCAAAAACAACGCTTTTTTGCATTTCTGTCTCACTTTCACTTGTAAACAATGATTTACATCAATCCTTTTACATAATTCTTGTTTCTCATGACATTTCTAACATTGCCCACAATTATCAACCTTCTAAGTCTTTCTGAGCACGAGAAATCGCGAAATATAGTCATTTCTTCATTGCCGTCCAAAAACAACGCTTTTTTGCATTTCTGTCTCACTTTCTCTTGTAAACAATGATTTACATCAATCCTTTTACATAATTCTTGTTTCTCATGACATTCTAACATTGCCCACAATTATCAACTTTCTAAGTCTTTCTGAGCAGGAGAAATCGCAAAACATAGTCATTTCTTCATTGCCGTCCAAAAACAACGCTTTTTTGCATTCCTGTCTCACTTTCTCTTAGAAACAATGATTTACATCAATCCTTTTACATAATTCTTGTTTCTCATGACATTTCTAACATTGCCCACAATTATCAACTTTCTAAGTCTTTCTGAGCACGAGAAATCGCGAAATATAGTCATTTCTTCATTGCCGTCCAAAAACAACGCTTTTTTGCATTCCTGTCTCACTTTCTCTTAGAAACAATGATTTACATCAATCCTTTTACATAATTCTTGTTTCTCATGACATTTCTAATATTGCCCACAATTATCAACTTTCTAAGTCTTTCTGAGCAGGAGAAATCGCAAAACATAGTCATTTCTTCATTGCCGTCCAAAAACAACGCTTTTTTGCATTCCTGTCTCACTTTCTCTTAGAAACAATGATTTACATCAATCCTTTTACATAATTCTTGTTTCTCATGACATTTCTAACATTGCCCACAATTATCAACTTTCTAAGTCTTTCTGAGCAGGAGAAATCGCAAAACATAGTCATTTCTTCATTGCCATCCAAAAACAACGCTTTTTTGCATTTCTGTCTCACTTTCTCTTGTAAACAATGATTTACATCAATCCTTTTACATAATTCTTGTTTCTCATGACATTTCTAACATTGCCCACAATTATCAACCTTCTAAGTCTTTCTGAGCACGAGAAATCGCGAAATATAGTCATTTCTTCATTGCCGTCCAAAAACAACGCTTTTTTGCATTTCTGTCTCACTTTCTCTTGTAAACAATGATTTACATCAATCCTTTTACATAATTCTTGTTTCTCATGACATTTCTAACATTGCCCACAATTATCAACTTTCTAAGTCTTTCTGAGCACGAGAAATCGCGAAATATAGTCATTTCTTCATTGCCGTCCAAAAACAACGCTTTTTTGCATTTCTGTCTCACTTTCACTTGTAAACAATGATTTACATCAATCCTTTTACATAATTCTTGTTTCTCATGACATTTCTAACATTGCCCACAATTATCAACCTTCTAAGTCTTTCTGAGCACGAGAAATCGCGAAATATAGTCATTTCTTCATTGCCGTCCAAAAACAACGCTTTTTTGCATTTCTGTCTCACTTTCTCTTGTAAACAATGATTTACATCAATCCTTTTACATAATTCTTGTTTCTCATGACATTTCTAACATTGCCCACAATTATCAACTTTCTAAGTCTTTCTGAGCAGGAGAAATCGCAAAACATAGTCATTTCTTCATTGCCGTCCAAAAACAACGCTTTTTTGCATTTCTGTCTCACTTTCTCTTGTAAACAATGATTTACATCAATCCTTTTACATAATTCTTGTTTCTCATGACATTTCTAACATTGCCCACAATTATCAACTTTCTAAGTCTTTCTGAGCAGGAGAAATCGCAAAACATAGTCATTTCTTCATTGCCGTCCAAAAACAACGCTTTTTTGCATTTCTGTCTCACTTTCTCTTGTAAACAATGATTTACATCAATCCTTTTACATAATTCTTGTTTCTCATGACATTTCTAACATTGCCCACAATTATCAACTTTCTAAGTCTTTCTGAGCAGGAGAAATCGCAAAACATAGTCATTTCTTCATTGCCGTCCAAAAACAACGCTTTTTTGCATTTCTGTCTCACTTTCTCTTGTAAACAATGATTTACATCAATCCTTTTACATAATTCTTGTTTCTCATGACATTTCTAACATTGCCCACAATTATCAACTTTCTAAGTCTTTCTGAGCAGGAGAAATCGCAAAACATAGTCATTTCTTCATTGCCGTCCAAAAACAACGCTTTTTTGCATTCCTGTCTCACTTTCTCTTGTAAACAATGATTTACATCAATCCTTTTACATAATTCTTGTTTCTCATGACATTTCTAACATTGCCCACAATTATCAACTTTCTAAGTCTTTCTGAGCACGAGAAATTGCAAAACATAGTCATTTCTTCATTGCCGTCCAAAAACAACGCTTTTTTTGCATTCCTGTCTCACTTTCTCTTAGAAACAATGATTTACATCAATCCTTTTACATAATTATTGTTTCTCATGACATTTCTAATATTGCCCACAATTATCAACTTTCTAAGTCTTTCTGAGCAGGAGAAATCGCAAAACATAGTCATTTCTTCATTGCCGTCCAAAAACAACGCTTTTTTGCATTCCTGTCTCACTTTCTCTTAGAAACAATGATTTACATCAATCCTTTTACATAATTCTTGTTTCTCATGACATTTCTAACATTGCCCACAATTATCAACTTTCTAAGTCTTTCTGAGCAGGAGAAATCGCAAAACATAGTCATTTCTTCATTGCCGTCCAAAAACAACGCTTTTTTGCATTCCTGTCTCACTTTCTCTTAGAAACAATGATTTACATCAATCCTTTTACATAATTCTTGTTTCTCATGACATTCTAACATTGCCCACAATTATCAACTTTCTAAGTCTTTCTGAGCACGAGAAATCGCGAAATATAGTCATTTCTTCATTGCCGTCCAAAAACAACGCTTTTTTGCATTTCTGTCTCACTTTCTCTTGTAAACAATGATTTACATCAATCCTTTTACATAATTCTTGTTTCTCATGACATTTCTAACATTGCCCACAATTATCAACTTTCTAAGTCTTTCTGAGCAGGAGAAATCGCAAAATATAGTCATTTCTTCATTGCCGTCCAAAAACAACGCTTTTTTGCATTCCTGTCTCACTTTCTCTTAGAAACAATGATTTACATCAATCCTTTTACATAATTCTTGTTTCTCATGACATTTCTAATATTGCCCACAATTATCAACTTTCTAAGTCTTTCTGAGCAGGAGAAATCGCAAAACATAGTCATTTCTTCATTGCCGTCCAAAAACAACGCTTTTTTGCATTCCTGTCTCACTTTCTCTTAGAAACAATGATTTACATCAATCCTTTTACATAATTCTTGTTTCTCATGACATTTCTAACATTGCCCACAATTATCAACTTTCTAAGTCTTTCTGAGCAGGAGAAATCGCAAAACATAGTCATTTCTTCATTGCCGTCCAAAAACAACGCTTTTTTGCATTCCTGTCTCACTTTCTCTTAGAAACAATGATTTACATCAATCCTTTTACAAATTCTTGTTTCTCATGACATTTCTAACATTGCCCACAATTATCAACTTTCTAAGTCTTTCTGAGCACGAGAAATCGCGAAATATAGTCATTTCTTCATTGCCGTCCAAAAACAATGCTTTTTTGCATTTCTGTCTCACTTTCTCTTGTAAACAATGATTTACATCAATCCTTTTACATAATTCTTGTTTCTCATGACATTTCTAACATTGCCCACAATTATCAACCTTCTAAGTCTTTCTGAGCACGAGAAATCGCGAAATATAGTCATTTCTTCATTGCCGTCCAAAAACAACGCTTTTTTGCATTTCTGTCTCACTTTCTCTTGTAAACAATGATTTACATCAATCCTTTTACATAATTCTTGTTTCTCATGACATTTCTAACATTGCCCACAATTATCAACTTTCTAAGTCTTTCTGAGCAGGAGAAATCGCAAAACATAGTCATTTCTTCATTGCCGTCCAAAAACAACGCTTTTTTGCATTCCTGTCTCACTTTCTCTTAGAACAATGATTTACATCAATCCTTTTACATAATTCTTGTTTCTCATGACATTTCTAACATTGCCCACAATTATCAACTTTCTAAGTCTTTCTGAACAGGAGAAATTGCAAAACATAGTCATTTCTTCATTGCCGTACAAAAACAACGCTTTTTTGCATTCCTGTCTCACTTTCTCTTAGAAACAATGATTTACATCAATCCTTTTACATAATTCTTGTTTCTCATGACATTTCTAACATTGCCCACAATTATCAACTTTCTAAGTCTTTTTTGAGCAGGAGAAATCGCAAAACATAGTCATTTCTTCATTGCCGTCCAAAAACAACGCTTTTTTGCATTTCTGTCTCACTTTCTCTTGTAAACAATGATTTACATCAATCCTTTTACATAATTCTTGTTTCTCATGACATTTCTAACATTGCCCACAATTATCAACTTTCTAAGTCTTTCTGAGCACGAGAAATCGCGAAATATAGTCATTTCTTCATTGCCGTCCAAAAACAACGCTTTTTTGCATTTCTGTCTCACTTTCTCTTGTAAACAATGATTTACATCAATCCTTTTACATAATTCTTGTTTCTCATGACATTTCTAACATTGCCCACAATTATCAACTTTCTAAGTCTTTCTGAGCAGGAGAAATCGCAAAACATAGTCATTTCTTCATTGCCGTCCAAAAACAACGCTTTTTTGCATTCCTGTCTAACTTTCTCTTAGAAACAATGATTTACATCAATCCTTTTACATAATTCTTGTTTCTCATGACATTTCTAACATTGCCCACAATTATCAACTTTCTAAGTCTTTCTGAGCAGGAGAAATCGCAAAACATAGTCATTTCTTCATTGCCGTCCAAAAACAACGCTTTTTTGCATTCCTGTCTCACTTTCTCTTAGAAACAATGATTTACATCAATCCTTTTACATAATTCTTGTTTCTCATGACATTTCTAACATTGCCCACAATTATCAACTTTCTAAGTCTTTCTGAGCACGAGAAATCGCGAAATATAGTCATTTCTTCATTGCCGTCCAAAAACAATGCTTTTTTGCATTTCTGTCTCACTTTCTCTTGTAAACAATGATTTACATCAATCCTTTTACATAATTCTTGTTTCTCATGACATTTCTAACATTGCCCACAATTATCAACTTTCTAAGTCTTTCTGAGCAGGAGAAATCGCAAAACATAGTCATTTCTTCATTGCCGTCCAAAAACAACGCTTTTTTGCATTTCTGTCTCACTTTCTCTTGTAAACAATGATTTACATCAATCCTTTTACATAATTCTTGTTTCTCATGACATTTCTAACATTGCCCACAATTATCAACTTTCTAAGTCTTTCTGAGCAGGAGAAATCGCAAAACATAGTCATTTCTTCATTGCCGTCCAAAAACAACGCTTTTTTGCATTTCTGTCTCACTTTCTCTTGTAAACAATGATTTACATCAATCCTTTTACATAATTCTTGTTTCTCATGACATTTCTAACATTGCCCACAATTATCAACTTTCTAAGTCTTTCTGAGCAGGAGAAATCGCAAAACATAGTCATTTCTTCATTGCCGTCCAAAAACAACGCTTTTTTGCATTTCTGTCTCACTTTCTCTTGTAAACAATGATTTACATCAATCCTTTTACATAATTCTTGTTTCTCATGACATTTCTAACATTGCCCACAATTATCAACTTTCTAAGTCTTTCTGAGCAGGAGAAATCGCAAAACATAGTCATTTCTTCATTGCCGTCCAAAAACAACGCTTTTTTGCATTTCTGTCTCACTTTCTCTTGTAAACAATGATTTACATCAATCCTTTTACATAATTCTTGTTTCTCATGACATTTCTAACATTGCCCACAATTATCAACTTTCTAAGTCTTTCTGAGCAGGAGAAATCGCAAAACATAGTCATTTCTTCATTGCCGTCCAAAAACAACGCTTTTTTGCATTTCTGTCTCACTTTCTCTTGTAAACAATGATTTACATCAATCCTTTTACATAATTCTTGTTTCTCATGACATTTCTAACATTGCCCACAATTATCAACTTTCTAAGTCTTTCTGAGCAGGAGAAATCGCAAAACATAGTCATTTCTTCATTGCCGTCCAAAAACAACGCTTTTTTGCATTCCTGTCTCACTTTCTCTTGTAAACAATGATTTACATCAATCCTTTTACATAATTCTTGTTTCTCATGACATTTCTAACATTGCCCACAATTATCAACTTTCTAAGTCTTTCTGAGCACGAGAAATTGCAAAACATAGTCATTTCTTCATTGCCGTCCAAAAACAACGCTTTTTTTGCATTCCTGTCTCACTTTCTCTTAGAAACAATGATTTACATCAATCCTTTTACATAATTCTTGTTTCTCATGACATTTCTAATATTGCCCACAATTATCAACTTTCTAAGTCTTTCTGAGCAGGAGAAATCGCAAAACATAGTCATTTCTTCATTGCCGTCCAAAAACAACGCTTTTTTGCATTCCTGTCTCACTTTCTCTTAGAAACAATGATTTACATCAATCCTTTTACATAATTCTTGTTTCTCATGACATTTCTAACATTGCCCACAATTATCAACTTTCTAAGTCTTTCTGAGCAGGAGAAATCGCAAAACATAGTCATTTCTTCATTGCCGTCCAAAAACAACGCTTTTTTGCATTCCTGTCTCACTTTCTCTTAGAAACAATGATTTACATCAATCCTTTTACATAATTCTTGTTTCTCATGACATTTCTAACATTGCCCACAATTATCAACTTTCTAAGTCTTTCTGAGCACGAGAAATCGCGAAATATAGTCATTTCTTCATTGCCGTCCAAAAACAACGCTTTTTTGCATTTCTGTCTCACTTTCTCTTGTAAACAATGATTTACATCAATCCTTTTACATAATTCTTGTTTCTCATGACATTTCTAACATTGCCCACAATTATAAACTTTCTAAGTCTTTCTGAGCAGGAGAAATCGCAAAATATAGTCATTTCTTCATTGCCGTCCAAAAACAACGCTTTTTTGCATTCCTGTCTCACTTTCTCTTAGAAACAATGATTTACATCAATCCTTTTACATAATTCTTGTTTCTCATGACATTTCTAATATTGCCCACAATTATCAACTTTCTAAGTCTTTCTGAGCAGGAGAAATCGCAAAACATAGTCATTTCTTCATTGCCGTCCAAAAACAACGCTTTTTTGCATTCCTGTCTCACTTTCTCTTAGAAACAATGATTTACATCAATCCTTTTACATAATTCTTGTTTCTCATGACATTTCTAACATTGCCCACAATTATCAACTTTCTAAGTCTTTCTGAGCACGAGAAATCGCAAAACATAGTCATTTCTTCATTGCCGTCCAAAAACAACGCTTTTTTGCATTTCTGTCTCACTTTCTCTTGTAAACAATGATTTACATCAATCCTTTTACATAATTCTTGTTTCTCATGACATTTCTAACATTGCCCACAATTATCAACTTTCTAAGTCTTTCTGAGCAGGAGAAATCGCAAAACATTGTCATTTCTTCATTGCCGTCCAAAAACAACGCTTTTTTGCATTCCTGTCTCACTTTCTCTTAGAAACAATGATTTACATCAATCCTTTTACATAATTCTTGTTTCTCATGACATTTCTAATATTGCCCACAATTATCAACTTTCTAAGTCTTTCTGAGCAGGAGAAATCGCGAAATATAGTCATTTCTTCATTGCCGTCCAAAAACAACGCTTTTTTGCATTCCTGTCTCACTTTCTCTTGTAAACAATGATTTACATCAATCCTTTTACATAATTCTTGTTTCTCATGACATTTCTAACATTGCCCACAATTATCAACTTTCTAAGTCTTTCTGAGCACGAGAAATTGCAAAACATAGTCATTTCTTCATTGCCGTCCAAAAACAACGCTTTTTTTGCATTCCTGTCTCACTTTCTCTTAGAAACAATGATTTACATCAATCCTTTTACATAATTCTTGTTTCTCATGACATTTCTAATATTGCCCACAATTATCAACTTTCTAAGTCTTTCTGAGCAGGAGAAATTGCAAAACATAGTCATTTCTTCATTGCCGTCCAAAAACAACGCTTTTTTGCATTCCTGTCTCACTTTCTCTTAGAAACAATGATTTACATCAATCCTTTTACATAATTCTTGTTTCTCATGACATTTCTAACATTGCCCACAATTATCAACTTTCTAAGTCTTTCTGAGCAGGAGAAATCGCAAAACATAGTCATTTCTTCATTGCCGTCCAAAAACAACGCTTTTTTGCATTCCTGTCTCACTTTCTCTTAGAAACAATGATTTACATCAATCCTTTTACATAATTCTTGTTTCTCATGACATTTCTAACATTGCCCACAATTATCAACTTTCTAAGTCTTTCTGAGCACGAGAAATCGCGAAATATAGTCATTTCTTCATTGCCGTCCAAAAACAACGCTTTTTTGCATTTCTGTCTCACTTTCTCTTGTAAACAATGATTTACATCAATCCTTTTACATAATTCTTGTTTCTCATGACATTTCTAACATTGCCCACAATTATCAACTTTCTAAGTCTTTCTGAGCAGGAGAAATCGCAAAATATAGTCATTTCTTCATTGCCGTCCAAAAACAACGCTTTTTTGCATTCCTGTCTCACTTTCTCTTAGAAACAATGATTTACATCAATCCTTTTACATAATTCTTGTTTCTCATGACATTTCTAATATTGCCCACAATTATCAACTTTCTAAGTCTTTCTGAGCAGGAGAAATCGCAAAACATAGTCATTTCTTCATTGCCGTCCAAAAACAACGCTTTTTTGCATTCCTGTCTCACTTTCTCTTAGAAACAATGATTTACATCAATCCTTTTACATAATTCTTGTTTCTCATGACATTTCTAACATTGCCCACAATTATCAACTTTCTAAGTCTTTCTGAGCAGGAGAAATCGCAAAACATAGTCATTTCTTCATTGCCGTCCAAAAACAACGCTTTTTTGCATTCCTGTCTCACTTTCTCTTAGAAACAATGATTTACATCAATCCTTTTACATAATTCTTGTTTCTCATGACATTTCTAACATTGCCCACAATTATCAACTTTCTAAGTCTTTCTGAGCACGAGAAATCGCGAAATATAGTCATTTCTTCATTGCCGTCCAAAAACAATGCTTTTTTGCATTTCTGTCTCACTTTCTGTTGTAAACAATGATTTACATCAATCCTTTTACATAATTCTTGTTTCTCATGACATTTCTAACATTGCCCACAATTATCAACCTTCTAAGTCTTTCTGAGCACGAGAAATCGCGAAATATAGTCATTTCTTCATTGCCGTCCAAAAACAACGCTTTTTTGCATTTCTGTCTCACTTTCTCTTGTAAACAATGATTTACATCAATCCTTTTACATAATTCTTGTTTCTCATGACATTTCTAACATTGCCCACAATTATCAACTTTCTAAGTCTTTCTGAGCAGGAGAAATCGCAAAACATAGTAATTTCTTCATTGCCGTCCAAAAACAACGCTTTTTTGCATTCCTGTCTCACTTTCTCTTAGAAACAATGATTTACATCAATCCTTTTACATAATTCTTGTTTCTCATGACATTTCTAACATTGCCCACAATTATCAACTTTCTAAGTCTTTCTGAACAGGAGAAATTGCAAAACATAGTCATTTCTTCATTGCCGTACAAAAACAACGCTTTTTTGCATTCCTGTCTCACTTTCTCTTAGAAACAATGATTTACATCAATCCTTTTACATAATTCTTGTTTCTCATGACATTTCTAACATTGCCCACAATTATCAACTTTCTAAGTCTTTTTTGAGCAGGAGAAATCGCAAAACATAGTCATTTCTTCATTGCCGTCCAAAAACAACGCTTTTTTGCATTTCTGTCTCACTTTCTCTTGTAAACAATGATTTACATCAATCCTTTTACATAATTCTTGTTTCTCATGACATTTCTAACATTGCCCACAATTATCAACTTTCTAAGTCTTTCTGAGCACGAGAAATCGCGAAATATAGTCATTTCTTCATTGCCGTCCAAAAACAACGCTTTTTTGCATTTCTGTCTCACTTTCTCTTGTAAACAATGATTTACATCAATCCTTTTACATAATTCTTGTTTCTCATGACATTTCTAACATTGCCCACAATTATCAACTTTCTAAGTCTTTCTGAGCAGGAGAAATCGCAAAACATAGTCATTTCTTCATTGCCGTCCAAAAACAACGCTTTTTTGCATTCCTGTCTAACTTTCTCTTAGAAACAATGATTTACATCAATCCTTTTACATAATTCTTGTTTCTCATGACATTTCTAACATTGCCCACAATTATCAACTTTCTAAGTCTTTCTGAGCAGGAGAAATCGCAAAACATAGTCATTTCTTCATTGCCGTCCAAAAACAACGCTTTTTTGCATTCCTGTCTCACTTTCTCTTAGAAACAATGATTTACATCAATCCTTTTACATAATTCTTGTTTCTCATGACATTTCTAACATTGCCCACAATTATCAACTTTCTAAGTCTTTCTGAGCACGAGAAATCGCGAAATATAGTCATTTCTTCATTGCCGTCCAAAAACAACGCTTTTTTGCATTCCTGTCTCACTTTCTCTTAGAAACAATGATTTACATCAATCCTTTTACATAATTCTTGTTTCTCATGACATTTCTAACATTGCCCACAATTATCAACTTTCTAAGTCTTTCTGAGCACGAGAAATCGCGAAATATAGTCATTTCTTCATTGCCGTCCAAAAACAATGCTTTTTTGCATTTCTGTCTCACTTTCTCTTGTAAACAATGATTTACATCAATCCTTTTACATAATTCTTGTTTCTCATGACATTTCTAACATTGCCCACAATTATCAACTTTCTAAGTCTTTCTGAGCAGGAGAAATCGCAAAACATAGTCATTTCTTCATTGCCGTCCAAAAACAATGCTTTTTTGCATTTCTGTCTCACTTTCTCTTGTAAACAATGATTTACATCAATCCTTTTACATAATTCTTGTTTCTCATGACATTTCTAACATTGCCCACAATTATCAACTTTCTAAGTCTTTCTGAGCAGGAGAAATCGCAAAACATAGTCATTTCTTCATTGCCGTCCAAAAACAACGCTTTTTTGCATTTCTGTCTCACTTTCTCTTGTAAACAATGATTTACATCAATCCTTTTACATAATTCTTGTTTCTCATGACATTTCTAACATTGCCCCACAATTATCAACTTTCTAAGTCTTTCTGAGCAGGAGAAATCGCAAAACATAGTCATTTCTTCATTGCCGTCCAAAAACAACGCTTTTTTGCATTTCTGTCTCACTTTCTCTTGTAAACAATGATTTACATCAATCCTTTTACATAATTCTTGTTTCTCATGACATTTCTAACATTGCCCACAATTATCAACTTTCTAAGTCTTTCTGAGCAGGAGAAATCGCAAAAACATAGTCATTTCTTCATTGCCGTCCAAAAACAACGCTTTTTTGCATTTCTGTCTCACTTTCTCTTGTAAACAATGATTTACATCAATCCTTTTACATAATTCTTGTTTCTCATGACATTTCTAACATTGCCCACAATTATCAACTTTCTAAGTCTTTCTGAGCAGGAGAAATCGCAAAACATAGTCATTTCTTCATTGCCGTCCAAAAACAACGCTTTTTTGCATTTCTGTCTCACTTTCTCTTGTAAACAATGATTTACATCAATCCTTTTACATAATTCTTGTTTCTCATGACATTTCTAACATTGCCCACAATTATCAACTTTCTAAGTCTTTTCTGAGCAGGAGAAATCGCAAAACATAGTCATTTCTTCATTGCCGTCCAAAAACAACGCTTTTTTGCATTTCTGTCTCACTTTCTCTTGTAAACAATGATTTACATCAATCCTTTTACATAATTCTTGTTTCTCATGACATTTCTAACATTGCCCACAATTATCAACTTTCTAAGTCTTTCTGAGCAGGAGAAATCGCAAAACATAGTCATTTCTTCATTGCCGTCCAAAAACAACGCTTTTTTGCATTCCTGTCTCACTTTCTCTTGTAAACAATGATTTACATCAATCCTTTTACATAATTCTTGTTTCTCATGACATTTCTAACATTGCCCACAATTATCAACTTTCTAAGTCTTTCTGAGCACGAGAAATTGCAAAACATAGTCATTTCTTCATTGCCGTCCAAAAACAACGCTTTTTTTGCATTCCTGTCTCACTTTCTCTTAGAAACAATGATTTACATCAATCCTTTTACATAATTCTTGTTTTCTCATGACATTTCTAATATTGCCCACAATTATCAACTTTCTAAGTCTTTCTGAGCAGGAGAAATCGCAAAACATAGTCATTTCTTCATTGCCGTCCAAAAACAACGCTTTTTTGCATTCCTGTCTCACTTTCTCTTAGAAACAATGATTTACATCAATCCTTTTACATAATTCTTGTTTCTCATGACATTTCTAACATTGCCCACAATTATCAACTTTCTAAGTCTTTCTGAGCAGGAGAAATCGCAAAACATAGTCATTTCTTCATTGCCGTCCAAAAACAACGCTTTTTTGCATTCCTGTCTCACTTTCTCTTAGAAACAATGATTTACATCAATCCTTTTACATAATTCTTGTTTCTCATGACATTTCTAACATTGCCCACAATTATCAACTTTCTAAGTCTTTCTGAGCACGAGAAATCGCGAAATATAGTCATTTCTTCATTGCCGTCCAAAAACAACGCTTTTTTGCATTTCTGTCTCACTTTCTCTTGTAAACAATGATTTACATCAATCCTTTTACATAATTCTTGTTTCTCATGACATTTCTAACATTGCCCACAATTATAAACTTTCTAAGTCTTTCTGAGCAGGAGAAATCGCAAAATATAGTCATTTCTTCATTGCCGTCCAAAAACAACGCTTTTTTGCATTCCTGTCTCACTTTCTCTTAGAAACAATGATTTACATCAATCCTTTTACATAATTCTTGTTTCTCATGACATTTCTAATATTGCCCACAATTATCAACTTTCTAAGTCTTTCTGAGCAGGAGAAATCGCAAAACATAGTCATTTCTTCATTGCCGTCCAAAAACAACGCTTTTTTGCATTCCTGTCTCACTTTCTCTTAGAAACAATGATTTACATCAATCCTTTTACATAATTCTTGTTTCTCATGACATTTCTAACATTGCCCACAAATTATCAACTTTCTAAGTCTTTCTGAGCACGAGAAATCGCAAAACATAGTCATTTCTTCATTGCCGTCCAAAAACAACGCTTTTTTGCATTTCTGTCTCACTTTCTCTTGTAAACAATGATTTACATCAATCCTTTTACATAATTCTTGTTTCTCATGACATTTCTAACATTGCCCACAATTATCAACTTTCTAAGTCTTTCTGAGCAGGAGAAATCGCAAAACATTGTCATTTTCTTCATTGCCGTCCAAAAACAACGCTTTTTTTGCATTCCTGTCTCACTTTCTCTTAGAAACAATGATTTACATCAATCCTTTTACATAATTCTTGTTTCTCATGACATTTCTAATATTGCCCACAATTATCAACTTTCTAAGTCTTTCTGAGCAGGAGAAATCGCAAAACATAGTCATTTCTTCATTGCCGTCCAAAAACAACGCTTTTTTGCATTCCTGTCTCACTTTCTCTTAGAAACAATGATTTACATCAATCCTTTTACATAATTCTTGTTTCTCATGACATTTCTAACATTGCCCACAAATTATCAACTTTCTAAGTCTTTCTGAGCAGGAGAAATCGCAAAACATAGTCATTTCTTCATTGCCGTCCAAAAACAACGCTTTTTTGCATTCCTGTCTCACTTTCTCTTAGAAACAATGATTTACATCAATCCTTTTACATAATTCTTGTTTCTCATGACATTTCTAACATTGCCCACAATTATCAACTTTCTAAGTCTTTCTGAGCACGAGAAATCGCGAAATATAGTCATTTCTTCATTGCCGTCCAAAAACAACGCTTTTTTGCATTTCTGTCTCACTTTCACTTGTAAACAATGATTTACATCAATCCTTTTACATAATTCTTGTTTCTCATGACATTTCTAACATTGCCCACAATTATCAACCTTCTAAGTCTTTCTGAGCACGAGAAATCGCGAATATAGTCATTTCTTCATTGCCGTCCAAAAACAACGCTTTTTTGCATTTCTGTCTCACTTTCTCTTGTAAACAATGATTTACATCAATCCTTTTACATAATTCTTGTTTCTCATGACATTTCTAACATTGCCCACAATTATCAACTTTCTAAGTCTTTCTGAGCAGGAGAAATCGCAAAACATAGTCATTTCTTCATTACCGTCCAAAAACAACGCTTTTTTGCATTCCTGTCTCACTTTCTCTTAGAAACAATGATTTACATCAATCCTTTTACATAATTCTTGTTTCTCATGACATTTCTAACATTGCCCACAATTATCAACTTTCTAAGTCTTTCTGAGCACGAGAAATCGCGAAATATAGTCATTTCTTCATTGCCGTCCAAAAACAATGCTTTTTTGCATTTCTGTCTCACTTTCTCTTGTAAACAATGATTTACATCAATCCTTTTACATAATTCTTGTTTCTCATGACATTTCTAACATTGCCCACAATTATCAACTTTCTAAGTCTTTCTGAGCAGGAGAAATCGCAAAACATAGTCATTTCTTCATTGCCGTCCAAAAAACAACGCTTTTTTGCATTTCTGTCTCACTTTCTCTTGTAAACAATGATTTACATCAATCCTTTTACATAATTCTTGTTTCTCATGACATTTCTAACATTGCCCACAATTATCAACTTTCTAAGTCTTTCTGAGCAGGAGAAATCGCAAAACATAGTCATTTCTTCATTGCCGTCCAAAAACAACGCTTTTTTGCATTTCTGTCTCACTTTCTCTTGTAAACAATGATTTACATCAATCCTTTTACATAATTCTTGTTTCTCATGACATTTCTAACATTGCCCACAATTATCAACTTTCTAAGTCTTTCTGAGCAGGAGAAATCGCAAAACATAGTCATTTCTTCATTGCCGTCCAAAAACAACGCTTTTTTGCATTTCTGTCTCACTTTCTCTTGTAAACAATGATTTACATCAATCCTTTTACATAATTCTTGTTTCTCATGACATTTCTAACATTGCCCACAATTATCAACTTTCTAAGTCTTTCTGAGCAGGAGAAATCGCAAAATATAGTCATTTCTTCATTGCCGTCCAAAAACAACGCTTTTTTGCATTCCTGTCTCACTTTCTCTTGTAAACAATGATTTACATCAATCCTTTTACATAATTCTTGTTTCTCATGACATTTCTAACATTGCCCACAATTATCAACTTTCTAAGTCTTTCTGAGCACGAGAAATTGCAAAACATAGTCATTTCTTCATTGCCCGTCCAAAAACAACGCTTTTTTTGGCATTCCTGTCTCACTTTCTCTTAGAAACAATGATTTACATCAATCCTTTTACATAATTCTTGTTTCTCATGACATTTCTAATATTGCCCACAATTATCAACTTTCTAAGTCTTTCTGAGCAGGAGAAATTCGCAAAACATAGTCATTTCTTCATTGCCGTCCAAAAACAACGCTTTTTTTGCATTCCTGTCTCACTTTCTCTTAGAAACAATGATTTACATCAATCCTTTTACATAATTCTTGTTTCTCATGACATTTCTAACATTGCCCACAATTATCAACTTTCTAAGTCTTTCTGAGCAGGAGAAATCGCAAAACATAGTCATTTCTTCATTGCCGTCCAAAAACAACGCTTTTTTTGCATTCCTGTCTCACTTTCTCTTAGAAAACAATGATTTACATCAATCCTTTTACATAATTCTTGTTTCTCATGACATTTCTAACATTGCCCACAATTATCAACTTTCTAAGTCTTTCTGAGCACGAGAAATCGCGAAATATAGTCATTTCTTCATTGCCGTCCAAAAACAACGCTTTTTTGCATTTCTGTCTCACTTTCTCTTGTAAACAATGATTTACATCAATCCTTTTACATAATTCTTGTTTCTCATGACATTTCTAACATTGCCCACAATTATCAACTTTCTAAGTCTTTCTGAGCAGGAGAAATCGCAAATATAGTCATTTCTTCATTGCCGTCCAAAAACAACGCTTTTTTGCATTCCTGTCTCACTTTCTCTTAGAAACAATGATTTACATCAATCCTTTTACATAATTCTTGTTTCTCATGACATTTCTAATATTGCCCACAATTATCAACTTTCTAAGTCTTTCTGAGCAGGAGAAATCGCAAAACATAGTCATTTCTTCATTGCCGTCCAAAAACAACGCTTTTTTGCATTCCTGTCTCACTTTCTCTTTAGAAACAATGATTTACATCAATCCTTTTACATAATTCTTGTTTCTCATGACATTTCTAACATTGCCCACAATTATCAACTTTCTAAGTCTTTCTGAGCAGGAGAAATCGCAAAACATAGTCATTTCTTCATTGCCGTCCAAAAACAACGCTTTTTTGCATTCCTGTCTCACTTTCTCTTAGAAACAATGATTTTACATCAATCCTTTTACATAATTCTTGTTTCTCATGACATTTCTAACATTGCCCACAATTATCAACTTTCTAAGTCTTTCTGAGCACGAGAAATCGCGAAATATAGTCATTTCTTCATTGCCGTCCAAAAACAACGCTTTTTTGCATTTCTGTCTCACTTTCTCTTGTAAACAATGATTTACATCAATCCTTTTACATAATTCTTGTTTCTCATGACATTTCTAACATTGCCCACAATTATCAACCTTCTAAGTCTTTCTGAGCACGAGAAATCGGGAAATATAGTCATTTCTTCATTGCCGTCCAAAAACAACGCTTTTTTGCATTTCTGTCTCACTTTCTCTTGTAAACAATGATTTACATCAATCCTTTTACATAATTCTTGTTTCTCATGACATTTCTAACATTGCCCACAATTATCAACTTTCTAAGTCTTTCCTGAGCAGGAGAAATCGCAAAACATAGTCATTTCTTCATTGCCGTCCAAAAACAACGCTTTTTTGCATTCCTGTCTCACTTTCTCTTAGAAACAATGATTTACATCAATCCTTTTACATAATTCTTGTTTCTCATGACATTTCTAACATTGCCCACAATTATCAACTTTCTAAGTCTTTCTGAACAGGAGAAATTGCAAAACATAGTCATTTCTTCATTGCCGTACAAAAACAACGCTTTTTTGCATTCCTGTCTCACTTTCTCTTAGAAACAATGATTTACATCAATCCTTTTACATAATTCTTGTTTCTCATGACATTTCTAACATTGCCCACAATTATCAACTTTCTAAGTCTTTCTGAGCAGGAGAAATCGCAAAACATAGTCATTTCTTCATTGCCCGTCCAAAAACAACGCTTTTTTGCATTCCTGTCTCACTTTCTCTTAGAAACAATGATTTACATCAATCCTTTTACATAATTCTTGTTTCTCATGACATTTCTAACATTGCCCACAATTATCAACTTTCTAAGTCTTTCTGATGGAGAAATTGCAAAACATAGTCATTTCTTCATTGCCGTCCAAAAACAACGCTTTTTTGCATTCCTGTCTCACTTTCTCTTAGAAACAATGATTTACATCAATCCTTTTACATAATTCTTGTTTCTCATGACATTTCTAACATTGCCACACAATTATCAACTTTCTAAGTCTTCTGAGCAGGAGAAATCGCAAAACATAGTCATTTCTTCATTGCCGTCCAAAAACAACGCTTTTTTGCATTCCTGTCTCACTTTCTCTTAGAAACAATGATTTACATCAATCCTTTTACATAATTCTTGTTTCTCATGACATTTCTAACATTGCCCACAATTATCAACTTTCTAAGTCTTTCTGAGCACGAGAAATCGCGAAATATAGTCATTTCTTCATTGCCATCCAAAAACAACGCTTTTTTGCATTTCTGTCTCACTTTCTCTTAGAAACAATGATTTACATCAATCCTTTTACATAATTCTTGTTTCTCATGACATTTCTAACATTGCCCACAATTATCAACTTTCTAAGTCTTTCTGAGCAGGAGAAATCGCAAAACATAGTCATTTCTTCATTGCCGTCCAAAAACAACGCTTTTTTGCATTTCTGTCTCACTTTCTCTTGTAAACAATGATTTACATCAATCCTTTTTACATAATTCTTGTTTCTCATGACATTTCTAACATTGCCCACAATTATCAACTTTCTAAGTCTTTCTGAGCAGGAGAAATCGCAAAAACATAGTCATTTCTTCATTGCCGTCCAAAAACAACGCTTTTTTACATTCCTGTCTCACTTTCTCTTGTAAACAATGATTTACATCAATCCTTTTACATAATTCTTGTTTCTCATGACATTTCTAACATTGCCCACAATTATCAACTTTCTAAGTCTTTCTGAGCACGAGAAATTGCAAAACATAGTCATTTCTTCATTGCCGTCCAAAAAACAACGCTTTTTTTGCATTCCTGTCTCACTTCTCTTAGAAACAATGATTTACATCAATCCTTTTACATAATTCTTGTTTCTCATGACATTTCTAATATTGCCCACAATTATCAACTTTCTAAGTCTTTCTGAGCAGGAGAAATCGCAAAACATAGTCATTTCTTCATTGCCGTCCAAAAACAACGCTTTTTTGCATTCCTGTCTCACTTTCTCTTAGAAACAATGATTTACATCAATCCTTTTACATAATTCTTGTTTCTCATGACATTTCTAACATTGCCCACAATTATCAACTTTCTAAGTCTTTCTGAGCAGGAGAAATCGCAAAACATAGTCATTTCTTCATGCCGTCCAAAACAACGCTTTTTTGCATTCCTGTCTCACTTTCTCTTAGAAACAATGATTTACATCAATCCTTTTACATAATTCTTGTTTCTCATGACATTTTCTAACATTGCCCACAATTATCAACTTTCTAAGTCTTTCTGAGCACGAGAAATCGCGAAATATAGTCATTTCTTCATTGCCGTCCAAAAACAACGCTTTTTTGCATTTCTGTCTCACTTTCTCTTGTAAACAATGATTTACATCAATCCTTTTACATAATTCTTGTTTCTCATGACATTTCTAACATTGCCCACAATTATCAACTTTCTAAGTCTTTCTGAGCAGGAGAAATCGCAAAATATAGTCATTTCTTCATTGCCGTCCAAAAACAACGCTTTTTTGCATTCCTGTCTCACTTTCTCTTAGAAACAATGATTTACATCAATCCTTGTACATAATTCTTGTTTCTCATGACATTTCTAATATTGCCCACAATTATCAACTTTCTAAGTCTTTCTGAGCAGGAGAAATCGCAAAACATAGTCATTTCTTCATTGCCGTCCAAAAACAACGCTTTTTTGCATTCCTGTCTCACTTTCTCTTAGAAACAATGATTTACATCAATCCTTTTACATAATTCTTGTTTCTCATGACATTTCTAACATTGCCCACAATTATCAAACTTTCTAAGTCTTTCTGAGCAGGAGAAATCGCAAAACATAGTCATTTCTTCATTGCCGTCCAAAAACAACGCTTTTTTGCATTCCTGTCTCACTTTCTCTTAGAAACAATGATTTACATCAATCCTTTTACATAATTCTTGTTTCTCATGACATTTCTAACATTGCCCACAATTATCAACTTTCTAAGTCTTTCTGAGCAGGAGAAATCGCAAAACATAGTCATTTCTTCATTGCCGTCCAAAAACACGCTTTTTGCATTCCTGTCTCACTTTCTCTTAGAAACAATGATTTACATCAATCCTTTTACATAATTCTTGTTTCTCATGACATTTCTAACATTGCCCACAATTATCAACTTTCTAAGTCTTTCTGAGCACGAGAAATCGCGAAATATAGTCATTTCTTCATTGCCGTCCAAAAACAATGCTTTTTTGCATTTCTGTCTCACTTTCTCTTGTAAACAATGATTTACATCAATCCTTTTACATAATTCTTGTTTCTCATGACATTTCTAACATTGCCCACAATTATCAACTTTCTAAGTCTTTCTGAGCAGGAGAAATCGCAAAATATAGTCATTTCTTCATTGCCGTCCAAAAACAACGCTTTTTTGCATTCCTGTCTCACTTTCTCTTAGAAACAATGATTTACATCAATCCTTTACATAATTCTTGTTTCTCATGACATTTCTAATATTGCCCACAATTTATCAACTTTCTAAGTCTTTCTGAGCAGGAGAAATCGCAAAACATAGTCATTTCTTCATTGCCGTCCAAAAACAACGCTTTTTTGCATTCCTGTCTCACTTTCTCTTAGAAACAATGATTTACATCAATCCTTTTACATAATTCTTGTTCTCATGACATTTCTAACATTGCCCACAATTATCAACTTTCTAAGTCTTTCTGAGCAGGAGAAATCGCAAAACATAGTCATTTTCTCATTGCCGTCCAAAACACAACGCTTTTTTGCATTCCTGTCTCACTTTCTCTTAGAAACAATGATTTACATCAATCCTTTTACATAATTCTTGTTTCTCATGACATTTCTAACATTGCCCACAATTATCAACTTTCTAAGTCTTTCTGAGCACGAGAAATCGCGAAATATAGTCATTTCTTCATTGCCGTCCAAAAACAATGCTTTTTTGCATTTCTGTCTCACTTTCTCTTGTAAACAATGATTTACATCAATCCTTTTACATAATTCTTGTTTCTCGACATTTCTAATATTGCCCACAATTATCAACCTTCTAAGTCTTTCTGAGCACGAGAAATCGCGAAATATAGTCATTTCTTCATTGCCGTCCAAAAACAACGCTTTTTTGCATTCCTGTCTCACTTTCTCTTAGAAATCAATGATTTACATCAATCCTTTTACATAATTCTTGTTTCTCATGACATTTCTAACATTGCCCACAATTATCAACTTTCTAAGTCTTTCTGAGCAGGAGAAATCGCAAAACATAGTCATTTCTTCATTGCCGTCCAAAAACAACGCTTTTTTTGCATTCCTGTCTCACTTTCTCTTAGAAACAATGATTTACATCAATCCTTTTACATAATTCTTGTTTCTCATGACATTTCTAACATTGCCCACAATTATCAACTTTCTAAGTCTTTCTGAGCACGAGAAATCGCGAAATATAGTCATTTCTTCATTGCCGTCCAAAAACAATGCTTTTTTGCATTTCTGTCTCACTTTCTCTTGTAAACAATGATTTACATCAATCCTTTTACATAATTCTTGTTTCTCATGACATTTCTAACATTGCCCACAATTATCAACTTTCTAAGTCTTTCTGAGCAGGAGAAATCGCAAAACATAGTCATTTCTTCATTGCCGTCCAAAAACAACGCTTTTTGCATTCCGGTCTCACTTTCTCTTAGAAACAATGATTTACATCAATCCTTTTACATAATTCTTGTTTCTCATGACATTTCTAACATTGCCCACAATTATCAACTTTCTATGTCTTTCTGAGCAGGAGAAATTGCAAAACATAGTCATTTCTTCATTGCCGTCCAAAAACAACGCTTTTTTGCATTCCTGTCTCACTTTCTCTTAGAAACAATGATTTACATCAATCCTTTTACATAATTCTTGTTTCTCATGACATTTCTAACATTGCCCACAATTATCAACTTTCTAAGTCTTTCTGAGCACGAGAAATCGCGAAATATAGTCATTTCTTCATTGCCGTCCAAAAAACCAACGCTTTTTTGCATTTCTGTCTCACTTTCTCTTGTAAACAATGATTTACATCAATCCTTTTACATAATTCTTGTTTCTCATGACATTTCTAACATTGCCCACAATTATCAACTTTCTAAGTCTTTCTGAGCAGGAGAAATCGCAAAACATAGTCATTTCTTCATTGCCGTCCAAAAACAACGCTTTTTTTGCATTCCTGTCTGCACTTTCTCTTAGAAACAATGATTTACATCAATCCTTTTACATAATTCTTGTTTCTCATGACATTTCTAACATTGCCACAATTATCAACTTTCTATGTCTTTCTGAGCAGGAGAAATTGCAAAACATAGTCATTTCTTCATTGCGTCCAAAAACAACGCTTTTTTTGCATTCCTGTCTCACTTTCTCTTAGAAACAATGATTTACATCAATCCTTTTACATAATTCTTGTTTCTCATGACATTTCTAACATTGCCCACAATTATCAACTTTCTAAGTCTTTCTGAGCACGAGAAATCGCGAAATATAGTCATTTCTTCATTGCCGTCCAAAAACAACGCTTTTTTGCATTTCTGTCTCACTTTCTCTTGTAAACAATGATTTACATCAATCCTTTTACATAATTCTTGTTTCTCATGACATTTCTAACATTGCCCACAATTATCAACTTTCTAAGTCTTTCTGAGCGAGAAATCGCAAAACATAGTCATTTCTTCATTGCCGTCCAAAAACAACGCTTTTTTGCATTCCTGTCTCACTTTCTCTAGAAACAATGATTTACATCAATCCTTTTACATAATTCTTGTTTCTCATGACATTTCTAATATTGCCCACAATTATCAACTTTCTAAGTCTTTCTGAGCAGGAGAAATCGCAAAACATAGTCATTTCTTCATTGCCGTCCAAAAAACAACGCTTTTTTGCATTCCTGTCTCACTTTCTCTTAGAAACAATGATTTACATCAATCCTTTTACATAATTCTTGTTTCTCATGACATTTCTAACATTGCCCACAATTATCAACTTTCTAAGTCTTTCTGAGCAGGAGAAATCGCAAAACATAGTCATTTCTTCATTGCCGTCCAAAAACAACGCTTTTTTGCATTCTTGTCTCACTTTCTCTTAGAAACAATGATTTACATCAATCCTTTTACATAATTCTTGTTTCTCATGACATTTCTAACATTGCCCACAATTATCAACTTTCTAAGTCTTTCTGAGCAGGAGAAATCGCAAAACATAGTCATTTCTTCATTGCCGTCCAAAAACAACGCTTTTTTGCATTCCTGTCTCACTTTCTCTTAGAAACAATGATTTACATCAATCCTTTTACATAATTCTTGTTTCTCATGACATTTCTAACATTGCCCACAATTATCAACTTTCTAAGTCTTTCTGAGCACGAGAAATCGCAAAATATAGTCATTTCTTCCATTGCCGTTCCAAAAACAACGCTTTTTTGCATTTCTGTCTCACTTTCTCTTGTAAACAATGATTTACATCAATCCTTTTACATAATTCTTGTTTCTCATGACATTTCTAACATTGCCCACAATTATCAACTTTCTAATTCTTTCTGAGCAGGAGAAATCGCAAAATATAGTCATTTCTTCATTGCCGTCCAAAAACAACGCTTTTTTTGCATTCCTGTCTCACTTCTCTTAGAAACAATGATTTACATCAATCCTTTTACATAATTCTTGCTTCTCATGACATTTCTAATATTGCCCACAATTATCAACTTTCTAAGTCTTTCTGAGCAGGAGAAATCGCAAAACATAGTCATTTCTTCATTGCCGTCCAAAAACAACGCTTTTTTGCATTCCTGTCTCACTTTCCTCTAGAAACAATGATTTACATCAATCCTTTTACATAATTCTTGTTTCTCATGACATTTCTAACATTGCCCACAATTATCAACTTCTAAGTCTTTCTGAGCAGGAGAAATCGCAAAACATAGTCATTTCTTCATTGCCGTCAAAAACAACGCTTTTTTGCATTCCTGTCTCACTTTCTCTTAGAAACAATGATTTACATCAATCCTTTTACATAATTCTTGTTTCTCATGACATTTCTAACATTGCCCACAATTATCAACTTTCTAAGTCTTTCTGAGCACGAGAAATCGCGAAATATAGTCATTTCTTCATTGCCGTCCAAAAACAACGCTTTTTTGCATTCCTGTCTCACTTTCTCTTAGAAACAATGATTTACATCAATCCTTTTACATAATTCTTGTTTCTCATGACATTTCTAATATTGCCCACAATTATCAACTTTCTAAGTCTTTCTGAGCAGGAGAAATCGCGAAATATAGTCATTTCTTCATTGCCGTCCAAAAACAACGCTTTTTTGCATTCCTGTCTCACTTTCTCTTGTAAACAATGATTTACATCAATCCTTTTACATAATTCTTGTTTCTCATGACATTTCTAACATTGCCCACAATTATCAACTTTCTAAGTCTTTCTGAGCACGAGAAATTGCAAAACATAGTCATTTCTTCATTGCCGTCCAAAAACAACGCTTTTTTTGCATTCCTGTCTCACTTTCTCTTAGAAACAATGATTTACATCAATCCTTTTACATAATTCTTGTTTCTCATGACATTTCTAATATTGCCCACAATTATCAACTTTCTAAGTCTTTCTGAGCAGGAGAAATCGCAAAACATAGTCATTTCTTCATTGCCGTCCAAAAACAACGCTTTTTGCATTCCTGTCTCACTTTCTCTTAGAAACAATGATTTACATCAATCCTTTTACATAATTCTTGTTTCTCATGACATTTCTAACATTGCCCACAATTATCAACTTTCTAAGTCTTTCTGAGCAGAGAAATCGCAAAACATAGTCATTTCTTCATTGCCGTCCAAAAACAACGCTTTTTTGCATTCCTGTCTCACTTTCTCTTAGAAACAATGATTTACATCAATCCTTTTACATAATTCTTGTTTCTCATGACATTTCTAACATTGCCCACAATTATCAACTTTCTAAGTCTTTCTGAGCACGAGAAATCGCGAAATATAGTCATTTCTTCATTGCCGTCCAAAAACAACGCTTTTTTGCATTTCTGTCTCACTTTCTCTTGTAAACAATGATTTACATCAATCCTTTTACATAATTCTTGTTTCTCATGACATTTCTAACATTGCCCACAATTATCAACTTTCTAAGTCTTTCTGAGCAGGAGAAATCGCAAAAATATAGTCATTTCTTCATTGCCGTCCAAAAACAACGCTTTTTTGCATTCCTGTCTCACTTTCTCTTAGAAACAATGATTTACATCAATCCTTTTACATAATTCTTGTTTCTCATGACATTTCTAATATTGCCCACAATTATCAACTTTCTAAGTCTTTCTGAGCAGGAGAAATCGCAAAACATAGTCATTTCTTCATTGCCGTCCAAAAACAACGCTTTTTGCATTCCTGTCTCACTTTCTCTTAGAAACAATGATTTACATCAATCCTTTTACATAATTCTTGTTTCTCATGACATTTCTAACATTGCCCACAATTATCAACTTTCTAAGTCTTTCTGAGCAGGAGAAATCGCAAAACATAGTCATTTCTTCATTGCCGTCCAAAAACAACGCTTTTTTGCATTCCTGTCTCACTTTCTCTTAGAAACAATGATTTACATCAATCCTTTTACATAATTCTTGTTTCTCATGACATTTCTAACATTGCCCACAATTATCAACTTTCTAAGTCTTTCTGAGCACGAGAAATCGCGAAATATAGTCATTTCTTCATTGCCGTCCAAAAACAATGCTTTTTTGCATTTCTGTCTCACTTTCTCTTGTAAACAATGATTTACATCAATCTCTTTTACATAATTCTTGTTTCTCATGACATTTCTAACATTGCCCACAATTATCAACCTTCTAAGTCTTTCTGAGCACGAGAAATCGCGAAATATAGTCATTTCTTCATTGCCGTCCAAAAACAACGCTTTTTTGCATTTCTGTCTCACTTTCTCTTGTAAACAATGATTTACATCAATCCTTTTACATAATTCTTGTTTCTCATGACATTTCTAACATTGCCCACAATTATCAACTTTCTAAGTCTTTCTGAGCAGGAGAAATCGCAAAACATAGTAATTTCTTCATTGCCGTCCAAAAACAACGCTTTTTTGCATTCCTGTCTCACTTTCTCTTGAAACAATGATTTACATCAATCCTTTTACATAATTCTTGTTTCTCATGACATTTCTAACATTGCCCACAATTATCAACTTTCTAAGTCTTTCTGAACAGGAGAAATTGCAAAACATAGTCATTTCTTCATTGCCGTACAAAAACAACGCTTTTTTGCATTCCTGTCTCACTTTCTCTTAGAAACAATGATTTACATCAATCCTTTTACATAATTCTTGTTTCTCATGACATTTCTAACATTGCCCACAATTATCAACTTTCTAAGTCTTTTTTGAGCAGGAGAAATCGCAAAACATAGTCATTTCTTCATTGCCGTCCAAAAACAACGCTTTTTTGCATTTCTGTCTCACTTTCTCTTGTAAACAATGATTTACATCAATCCTTTTACATAATTCTTGTTTCTCATGACATTTCTAACATTGCCCACAATTATCAACTTTCTAAGTCTTTCTGAGCACGAGAAATCGCGAAATATAGTCATTTTCTTCATTGCCGTCCAAAAACAACGCTTTTTTGCATTTCTGTCTCACTTTCTCTTGTAAACAATGATTTACATCAATCCTTTTACATAATTCTTGTTTCTCATGACATTTCTAACATTGCCCACAATTATCAACTTTCTAAGTCTTTCTGAGCAGGAGAAATCGCAAAACATAGTCATTTCTTCATTGCCGTCCAAAAACAACGCTTTTTTGCATTCCTGTCTAACTTTCTCTTAGAAACAATGATTTACATCAATCCTTTTACATAATTCTTGTTTCTCATGACATTTCTAACATTGCCCACAATTATCAACTTTCTAAGTCTTTCTGAGCAGGAGAAATCGCAAAACATAGTCATTTCTTCATTGCCGTCCAAAAACAACGCTTTTTTGCATTCCTGTCTCACTTCTCTTAGAAACAATGATTTACATCAATCCTTTTACATAATTCTTGTTTCTCATGACATTTCTAACATTGCCCACAATTATCAACTTTCTAAGCTCTTTCTGAGCACGAGAAATCGCGAAATATAGTCATTTCTTCATAGCCGTCCAAACAACAATGCTTTTTTGCATTTCTGTCTCACTTTCTCTTGTAAACAATGATTTACATCAATCCTTTTACATAATTCTTGTTTCTCATGACATTTCTAACATTGCCCACAATTATCAACTTTCTAAGTCTTTCTGAGCAGGAGAAATCGCAAAACATAGTCATTTCTTCATTGCCGTCCAAAAACAACGCTTTTTTGCATTTCTGTCTCACTTTCTCTTGTAAACAATGATTTACATCAATCCTTTTACATAATTCTTGTTTCTCATGACATTTCTAACATTGCCCACAATTATCAACTCTTCTCAAGTCTTTCTGAGCAGGAGAAATCGCAAACATAGTCATTTCTTCATTGCCGTCCAAAAACAACGCTTTTTTGCATTTCTGCTCTCACTTTCTCTTGTAAACAATGATTTACATCAATCCTTTTACATAATTCTTGTTTCCTCATGACATTTCTAACACATTGCCCACAATTATCAACTTTCTAAGTCTTTCTGAGCAGGAGAAATCGCAAAACATAGTCATTTCTTCATTGCCGTCCAAAAACAACGCTTTTTTGCATTTCTGTCTCACTTTCTCTTGTAAACAATGATTTTACATCAATCCTTTTACATAATTCTTGTTTCTCATGACATTTCTAACATTGCCCACAATTATCAACTTTCTAAGTCTTTCTGAGCAGGAGAAATCGCAAAACATAGTCATTTCTTCATTGCCGTCCAAAAACAACGCTTTTTTGCATTTCTGTCTCACTTTCTCTTGTAAACAATGATTTACATCAATCCTTTTACATAATTCTTGTTTCTCATGACATTTCTAACATTGCCCACAATTATCAACTTTCTAAGTCTTTCTGAGCAGGAGAAATCGCAAAACATAGTCATTTCTTCATTGCCGTCCAAAAACAACGCTTTTTTGCATTTCTGTCTCACTTTCTCTTGTAAACAATGATTTACATCATTCCTTTTACATAATTCTTGTTTCTCATGACATTTCTAACATTGCCCACAATTATCAACTTTCTAAGTCTTTCTGAGCAGGAGAAATCGCAAAACATAGTCATTTCTTCATTGCCGTCCAAAAACAACGCTTTTTTGCATTCCTGTCTCACTTTCTCTTGTAAACAATGATTTACATCAATCCTTTTACATAATTCTTGTTTCTCATGACATTTCTAACATTGCCCACAATTATCAACTTTCTAAGTCTTTCTTGAGCACGAGAAATTGCAAAACATAGTCA
This sequence comes from Mixophyes fleayi, assembly GCF_038048845.1. Taxonomy (NCBI): domain Eukaryota; kingdom Metazoa; phylum Chordata; class Amphibia; order Anura; family Limnodynastidae; genus Mixophyes; species Mixophyes fleayi. The sequence continues at coordinate 6,581 of NW_027446914.1, read as the reverse complement.
TTTCTTCATTGCCGTCCAAAAACAACGCTTTTTTTGCATTCCTGTCTCACTTTCTCTTAGAAACAATGATTTACATCAATCCTTTTACATAATTCTTGTTTCTCATGACATTTCTAATATTGCCCACAATTATCAACTTTCTAAGTCTTTCTGAGCAGGAGAAATCGCAAAACATAGTCATTTCTTCATTGCTGTCCAAAAACAACGCTTTTTTGCATTCCTGTCTCACTTTCTCTTAGAAACAATGATTTACATCAATCCTTTTACATAATTCTTGGTTTCTCATGACATTTCTAACAGTTGCCCACAATTATCAACTTTCTAAGTCTTTCTGAGCAGGAGAAATCGCAAAACATAGTCATTTCTTCATTGCCGTCCAAAAACAACGCTTTTTTGCATTCCTGTCTCACTTTCTCTTAGAATCAATGATTTACATCAATCCTTTTACATAATTCTTGTTTCTCATGACATTTCTAACATTGCCCACAATTATCAACTTTCTAAGTCTTTCTGAGCACGAGAAATCGCGAAATATAGTCATTTCTTCATTGCCGTCCAAAAACAACGCTTTTTGCATTTCTGTCTCACTTTCTCTTGTAAACAATGATTTACATCAATCCTTTTACATAATTCTTGTTTCTCATGACATTTCTAACATTGCCCACAATTATAAACTTTCTAAGTTCTTTCTGAGCAAGGAGAAATTCGCAAAATATAGTCATTTCTTCATTGCCGTCCAAAAACAACGCTTTTTTGCATTCCTGTCTCACTTTCTCTTAGAAACAATGATTTACATCAATCCTTTTACATAATTCTTGTTCTCATGACATTTCTAATATTGCCCACAATTATCAACTTTCTAAGTCTTTCTGAGCAGGAGAAATCGCAAACATAGTCATTTCTTCAATGCCGTCCAAAAACAACGCTTTTTTGCATTCCTGTCTCACTTTCTCTTAGAAACAATGATTTACATCAATCCTTTTACATAATTCTTGTTTCTCATGACATTTCTAACATTGCCCACAATTATCAACTTTCTAAGTCTTTCTGAGCACGAGAAATCGCAAAACATAGTCATTTCTTCATTGCCGTCCAAAACAACGCTTTTTTGCATTTCTGTCTCACTTTCTCTTGTAAACAATGATTTACATCAATCCTTTTACATAATTCTTGTTTCTCATGACATTTCTAACATTGCCCACAATTATCAACTTTCTAAGTCTTTTCTGAGCAGGAGAAATCGCAAAACATTGTCATTTCTTCATTGCCGTCCAAAAACAACGCTTTTTTGCATTCCTGTCTCACTTTCTCTTAGAAACAATGATTTACATCAATCCTTTTACATAATTCTTGTTTTCTCATGACATTTCTAATATTGCCCACAATTATCAACTTTCTAAGTCTTTCTGAGCAGGAGAAATCGCGAAATATAGTCATTTCTTCATTGCCGTCCAAAAACAACGCTTTTTTGCATTCCTGTCTCACTTTCTCTTGTAAACAATGATTTACATCAATCCTTTTACATAATTCTTGTTTCTCATGACATTTCTAACATTGCCCACAATTATCAACTTTCTAAGTCTTTCTGAGCACGAGAAATTGCAAAACATAGTCATTTCTTCATTGCCGTCCAAAAACAACGCTTTTTTTGCATTCCTGTCTCACTTTCTCTTAGAAACAATGATTTACATCAATCCTTTTACATAATTCTTGTTTCTCATGGACATTTCTAATATTGCCCACAATTATCAACTTTCTAAGTCTTTCTGAGCAGGAGAAATCGCAAAACATAGTCATTTCTTCATTGCCGTCCAAAAAACAACGCTTTTTGCATTCCTGTCTCACTTTCTCTTAGAAACAATGATTTACATCAATCCTTTTACATAATTCTTGTTTCTCATGACATTTCTAACATTGCCCACAATTATCAACTTTCTAAGTCTTTTCTGAGCAGGAGAAATCGCAAAACATAGTCATTTCTTCATTGCCGTCCAAAAACAACGCTTTTTTGCATTCCTGTCTCACTTTCTCTTAGAAACAATGATTTACATCAATCCTTTTACATAATTCTTGTTTCTCATGACATCTTCTAACATTGCCCACAATTATCAACTTTCTAAGTCTTTCTGAGCACGAGAAATCGCGAAATATAGTCATTTCTCATTGCCGTCCAAAAACAACGCTTTTTTGCATTTCTGTCTCACTTTCTCTTGTAAACAATGATTTACATCAATCCTTTTACATAATTCTTGTTTCTCATGGACATTTCTAACATTGCCCACAATTATCAACTTTCTAAGTCTTTCTGAGCAGGAGAAATCGCAAAACATAGTCATTTCTTCATTGCCGTCCAAAAACAACGCTTTTTTTGCATTCCTGTCTCACTTTCTCTTAGAAACAATGATTTACATCAATCCTTTTACATAATTCTTGTTTCTCATGACATTTCTAATATTGCCCACAATTATCAACTTTCTAAGTCTTTCTGAGCAGGAGAAATCGCAAAACATAGTCATTTCTTCATTGCCGTCCAAAAACAACGCTTTTTTGCATTCCTGTCTCACTTTCTCTTAGAAACAATGACTTTACATCAATCCTTTTACATAATTCTTGTTTCTCATGACATTTCTAACATTGCCCACAATTATCAACTTTCTAAGTCTTTCTGGCAGGAGAAATCGCAAAACATAGTCATTTCTTCATTGCCGTCCAAAAACAACGCTTTTTTGCATTCCTGTCTCACTTTCTCTTAGAAACAATGATTTACATCAATCCTTTTACATAATTCTTGTTTCTCATGACATTTCTAAACATTGCCCACAATTATCAACTTTCTAAGTCTTTCTGAGCACGAGAAATCGCGAAATATAGTCATTTCTTCATTGCCGTCCAAAACAACGCTTTTTTGCATTTCTGTCTCACTTTCTCTTGTAAACAATGATTTACATCAATCCTTTTACATAATTCTTGTTTCTCATGACATTTCTAACATTGCCCACAATTATCAACTTTCTAAGTCTTTCTGAGCAGGAGAAATCGCAAAATATAGTCATTTCTTCATTGCCGTCCAAAAACAACGCTTTTTTGCATTCCTGTCTCACTTTCTCTTAGAACAATGATTTACATCAATCCTTTTACATAATTCTTGTTTCTCATGACATTCTAATATTGCCCACAATTATCAACTTTCTAAGTCTTTCTGAGCAGGAGAAATCGCAAAACATAGTCATTTTCTTCATTGCCGTCCAAAAACAACGCTTTTTTGCATTCCTGTCTCACTTTCTCTTAGAAACAATGATTTACATCAATCCTTTTACATAATTCTTGTTTCTCATGACATTTCTAACATTGCCCACAATTATCAACTTTCTAAGTCTTTCTGAGCAGGAGAAATCGCAAAACATAGTCATTTCTTCATTGCCGTCCAAAAACAACGCTTTTTTGCATTCCTGTCTCACTTTCTCTTAGAAACAATGATTTACATCAATCCTTTTACATAATTCTTGTTTCTCATGACATTTCTAACATTGCCCACAATTATCAACTTTCTAAGTCTTTCTGAGCACGAGAAATCGCGAAATATAGTCATTTCTTCATTGCCGTCCAAAAACAATGCTTTTTGGCATTTCTGTCTCACTTTCTCTTGTAAACAATGATTTACATCAATCCTTTTACATAATTCTTGTTTCTCATGACATTTCTAACATTGCCCACAATTATCAACCTTCTAAGTCTTTCTGAGCACGAGAAATCGCGAAAATATAGTCATTTCTTCATTGCCGTCCAAAAACAACGCTTTTTTGCATTTCTGTCTCACTTTCTCTTGTAAACAATGATTTACATCAATCCTTTTACATAATTCTTGTTTCTCATGACATTTCTAACATTGCCCACAATTATCAACTTTCTAAGTCTTTCTGAGCAGAGAAATCGCAAAACATAGTAATTTCTTCATTGCCGTCCAAAAACAACGCTTTTTTGCATTCCTGTCTCACTTTCTCTTAGAAACAATGATTTACATCAATCCTTTTACATAATTCTTGTTTCTCATGACATTTCTAACATTGCCCACAATTATCAACTTTCTAAGTCTTTCTGAACAGGAGAAATTGCAAAACATAGTCATTTCTTCATTGCCGTACAAAAACAACGCTTTTTTGCATTCCTGTCTCACTTTCTCTTAGAAACAATGATTTACATCAATCCTTTTACATAATTCTTGTTTCTCATGACATTTCTAACATTGCCCACAATTATCAACTTTCTACAGTCTTTTTTGAGCAGGAGAAATCGCAAAACATAGTCATTTCTTCATTGCCGTCCAAAAACAACGCTTTTTTGCATTTCTGTCTCACTTTCTCTTGTAAACAATGATTTACATCAATCCTTTTACATAATTCTTGTTTCTCATGACATTTCTAACATTGCCCACAATTATCAACTTTCTAAGTCTTTCTGAGCACGAGAAATCGCGAAATATAGTCATTTCTTCATTGCCGTCCAAAAACAACGCTTTTTTGCATTTCTGTCTCACTTTCTCTTGTAAACAATGATTTACATCAATCCTTTTACATAATTCTTGTTTCTCATGACATTCTAACATTGCCCACAATTATCAACTTTCTAAGTCTTTCTGAGCAGGAGAAATCGCAAAACATAGTCATTTCTTCATTGCCGTCCAAAAACAACGCTTTTTTTGCATTCCTGTCTAACTTTCTCTTAGAAACAATGATTTACATCAATCCTTTTACATAATTCTTGTTTCTCATGACATTTCTAACATTGCCCACAATTATCAACTTTCTAAGTCTTTCTGAAGCAGGAGAAATCGCAAAACATAGTCATTTCTTCATTGCCGTCCAAAAACAACGCTTTTTTGCATTCCTGTCTCACTTTCTCTTAGAAACAATGATTTACATCAATCCTTTTACATAATTCTTGTTTCTCATGACATTTCTAACATTGCCCACAATTATCAACTTTCTAAGTCTTTCTGAGCACGAGAAATCGCGAAATATAGTCATTTCTTCATTGCCGTCCAAAAACAATGCTTTTTTGCATTTCTGTCTCACTTTCTCTTGTAAACAATGATTTACATCAATCCTTTTACATAATTCTTGTTTCTCATGACATTTCTAACATTGCCCACAATTATCAACTTTCTAAGTCTTTCTGAGCAGGAGAAATCGCAAAACATAGTCATTTCTTCATTGCCGTCCAAAACAACGCTTTTTTGCATTTCTGTCTCACTTTCTCTTGTAAACAATGATTTACATCAATCCTTTTACATAATTCTTGTTTCTCATGACATTTCTAACATTGCCCACAATTATCAACTTTCTAAGTCTTTCTGAGCAGGAGAAATCGCAAAACATAGTCATTTCTTCATTGCCGTCCAAAAACAACGCTTTTTTGCATTTCTGTCTCACTTTCTCTTGTAAACAATGATTTACATCAATCCTTTTACATAATTCTTGTTTCTCATGACATTTCTAACATTGCCCACAATTATCAACTTTCTAAGTCTTTCTGAGCAGGAGAAATCGCAAAACATAGTCATTTCTTCATTGCCGTCCAAAAACAACGCTTTTTCTGCATTTCTGTCTCACTTTCTCTTGTAAACAATGATTTACATCAATCCTTTTACATAATTCTTGTTTCTCATGACATTTCTAACATTGCCCACAATTATCAACTTTCTAAGTCTTTCTGAGCAGGAGAAATCGCAAAACATAGTCATTTCTTCATTGCCGTCCAAAAACAACGCTTTTTTGCATTTCTGTCTCACTTTCTCTTGTAAACAATGATTTACATCAATCCTTTTACATAATTCTTGTTTCTCATGACATTTCTAACATTGCCCACAATTATCAACTTTCTAAGTCTTTCTGAGCAGGAGAAATCGCAAAACATAGTCATTTCTTCATTGCCGTCCAAAAACAACGCTTTTTTGCATTTCTGTCTCACTTTCTCTTGTAAACAATGATTTACATCAATCCTTTTACATAATTCTTGTTTCTCATGACATTTCTAACATTGCCCACAATTATCAACTTTCTAAGTCTTTCTGAGCAGGAGAAATCGCAAAACATAGTCATTTCTTCATTGCCGTCCAAAAACAACGCTTTTTTGCATTCCTGTCTCACTTTCTCTTGTAAACAATGATTTACATCAATCCTTTTACATAATTCTTGTTTCTCATGACATTTCTAACATTGCCCACAATTATCAAACTTTCTAAGTCTTTCTGAGCACGAGAAATTGCAAAACATAGTCATTTCTTCATTGCCGTCCAAAAACAACGCTTTTTTTGCATTCCTGTCTCACTTTCTCTTATGAAACAATGATTTACATCAATCCTTTTACATAATTCTTGTTTCTCATGACATTTCTAATATTGCCCACAATTATCAACTTTCTAAGTCTTTCTGAGCAGGAGAAATCGCAAAACATAGTCATTTCTTCATTGCCGTCCCAAAAACAACGCTTTTTTGCATTCCTGTCTCACTTTCTCTTAGAAACAATGATTTACATCAATCCTTTTACATAATTCTTGTTTCTCATGACATTTCTAACATTGA
>NW_027446913.1:0-41691 GCF_038048845.1 Mixophyes fleayi | reverse complement strand
TTACATAATTCTTGTTTCTCATGACATTTCTAACATTGCCCACAATTATCAATTTTCTAAGTCTTTCTGAGCAGGAGAAATCGCAAAACAGTCATTTCTTCATTGTCGTCCAAAAACAATGCTTTTTTACACTCCGGTCTCCCTTTCTCTTGGAAACAATGACTTACATCAATTCTTTTACATAATTCTTGTTTCTCATGACATTTCTAACATTGCCCACAATTATCAACTTTCTAAGTCTTTTTGAGCAGGAGAAATCGCAAAACATAGTCATTTCTTCATTGGCGTCCAAAAACAACGCTTTTTTACACTCCTGTCTCCCTTTCTCTTGGAAACAATGACTTACATCAATTCTTTTACATAATTCTTGTTTCTCATGACATTTCTAACATTGCCCACAATTATCAACTTTCTAAGTCTTTCTGAGCAAGAGAAATCGCAAAACAGTCATTTCTTCATTGCCGTCCAAAACAACGCTTTTTTACACTCCGGTCTCCCTTTCTCTTGGAAACAATGACTTACATCAATTCTTTTACATAATTCTTGTTTCTCATGACATTTCTAACATTGCCCACAATTATGAACTTTCTAAGTCTTTCTGAGCAAGAGAAATCGCAAAACAGTCATTTCTTCATTGCCGTCCAAAAACAACGCTTTTTTACACTCCGGTCTCCCTTTCTCTTGGAAACAATGACTTACATCAATTCTTTTACATAATTCTTGTTTCTCATGACATTTCTAACTTTGCCCACAATTATCAACTTTCTAAGTCTTTCTGAGCAGGAGAAATCGCAAAACAGTCATTTCTTCATTGCCGTCCAAAAACAATGCTTTTTTACACTCCGGTCTCCCTTTCTCTTGGAAACAATGACTTACATCAATTCTTTTACATAATTCTTGTTTCTCATGACATTTCTAACATTGCCCACAATTATCAACTTTCTAAGTCTTTCTGAGCAAGAAAAATCGCAAAACAGTCATTTCTTCATTGGCGTCCAAAAACAACGCTTTTTTACACTCCTGTCTCCCTTTCTCTTGGAAACAATGACTTACATCAATTCTTTTACATAATTCTTGTTTCTCATGACATTTCTTACATTGCCCACAATTATCAACTTTCTAAGTCTTTCTGAGCAGGAGAAATCGCAAAACATAGTCATTTCTTCATTGGCGTCCAAAAACAACGCTTTTTTACACTCCTGTCTCCCTTTCTCTTGGAAACAATGACTTACATCAATTCTTTTACATAATTCTTGTTTCTCATGACATTTCTAACATTGCCCACAATTATCAACTTTCTAAGTCTTTCTGAGCAAGAGAAATCGCAAAACAGTCATTTCTTCATTGGCGTCCAAAAACAACGCTTTTTTACACTCCGCTCTCCCTTTCTCTTGGAAACAATGACTTACATCAATTCTTTTACATAATTCTTGTTTCTCGTGACATTTCTAACATTGCCCACAATTATCAACTTTCTAAGTCTTTCTGAGCAAGAGAAATCGCAAAACATTCATTTCTTTATTGCCGTCCAAAAACAACGCTTTTTTACACTCCTGTCTCCCTTTCTCTTGGAAACAATGACTTACATCAATTCTTTTACATAATTCTTGTTTCTCATGACATTTCTAACATTGCCCACAATTATCAACTTTCTAAGTCTTTCTGAGCAAGAGAAATCGCAAAACAGTCATTTCTTCATTGCCGTCCAAAAACAACGCTTTTTTACACTCCGGTCTCCCTTTCTCTTGGAAACAATGACTTACATCAATTCTTTTACATAATTCTTGTTTCTCATGACATTTCTAACATTGCCCACAATTATCAACTTTCTAAGTCTTTCTGAGCAGGAGAAATCGCAAAACATAGTCATTTCTTCATTGCCGTCCAAAAACAACGCTTTTTTACACTCCTGTCTCCCTTTCTCTTGGAAACAATGACTTACATCAATTCTTTTACATAATTCTTGTTTCTCATGACATTTCTAACATTGCCCACAATTATCAACTTTCTAAGTCTTTCTGAGCAAATGAAATCGCAAAACAGTCATTTCTTCATTGGCGTCCAAAAACAACGCTTTTTTACACTCCTGTCTCCCTTTCTCTTGGAAACAATGACTTACATCAATTCTTTTACATAATTCTTGTTTCTCATGACATTTCTTACATTGCCCACAATTATCAACTTTCTAAGTCTTTCTGAGCAGGAGAAATCGCAAAACATAGTCATTTCTTCATTGGCGTCCAAAAACAACGCTTTTTTACACTCCTGTCTCCCTTTCTCTTGGAAACAATGACTTACATCAATTCTTTTACATAATTCTTGTTTCTCATGACATTTCTAACATTGCCCACAATTATCAACTTTCTAAGTCTTTCTGAGCAAGAGAAATCGCAAAACAGTCATTTCTTCATTGCCGTCCAAAAACAATGCTTTTTTACACTTCGGTCTCCCTTTCTCTTGGAAACAATGACTTACATCAATTCTTTTACATAATTCTTGTTTCTCATGACATTTCTTACATTGCCCACAATTATCAACTTTCTAAGTCTTTCTGAGCAGGAGAAATCGCAAAACATAGTCATTTCTTCATTGGCGTCCAAAAACAACGCTTTTTTACACTCCTGTCTCCCTTTCTCTTGGAAACAATGACTTACATCAATTCTTTTACATAATTCTTGTTTCTCATGACATTTCTAACATTGCCCACAATTATCAACTTTCTAAGTCTTTCTGAGCAAGAGAAATCGCAAAACAGTAATTTCTTCATTGCCGTCCAAAAACAATGCTTTTTTACACTCCGGTCTCCCTTTCTCTTGGAAACAATGACTTACATCAATTCTTTTACATAATTCTTGTTTCTCATGACATTTCTAACATTGCCCACAATTATCAACTTTCTAAGTCTTTCTGAGCAGGTGAAATCGCAAAACATAGTCATTTCTTCATTGCCGTCCAAAACAACGCTTTTTTACACTCCTGTCTCCCTTTCTCTTGGAAACAATGACTTACATCAATTCTTTTACATAATTCTTGTTTCTCATGACATTTCTAACATTGCCCACAATTATCAATTTTCTAAGTCTTTCTGAGCAGGAGAAATCGCAAAACAGTCATTTCTTCATTGTCGTCCAAAAACAATGCTTTTTTACACTCCGGTCTCCCTTTCTCTTGGAAACAATGACTTACATCAATTCTTTTACATAATTCTTGTTTCTCATGACATTTCTAACATTGCCCACAATTATCAACTTTCTAAGTCTTTCTGAGCAGGAGAAATCGCAAAACATAGTCATTTCTTCATTGGCGTCCAAAAACAACGCTTTTTTACACTCCTGTCTCCCTTTCTCTTGGAAACAATGACTTACATCAATTCTTTTACATAATTCTTGTTTCTCATGACATTTCTAACATTGCCCACAATTATCAACTTTCTAAGTCTTTCTGAGCAAGAGAAATCGCAAAACAGTCATTTCTTCATTGCCGTCCAAAAACAATGCTTTTTTACACTCCGGTCTCCCTTTCTCTTGGAAACAATGACTTACATCAATTCTTTTACATAATTCTTGTTTCTCATGACATTTCTAACATTGCCCACAATTATCAACTTTCTAAGTCTTTCTGAGCAGGAGAAATCGCAAAACATAGTCATTTCTTCATTGGCGTCCAAAAACAACGCTTTTTTACACTCCTGTCTCCCTTTCTCTTGGAAACAATGACTTACATCAATTCTTTTACATAATTCTTGTTTCTCATGACATTTCTAACATTGCCCACAATTATCAACTTTCTAAGTCTTTCTGAGCAAGAGAAATCGCACAACAGTCATTTCTTCATTGCCGTCCAAAAACAATGCTTTTTTACACTCCGGTCTCCCTTTCTCTTGGAAACAATGACTTACATCAATTCTTTTACATAATTCTTGTTTCTCATGACATTTCTAACATTGCCCACAATTATCAACTTTCTAAGTCTTTCTGAGCAAGAGAAATCGCAAAACAGTAATTTCTTCATTGCCGTCCAAAAACAATGCTTTTTTACACTCCGGTCTCCCTTTCTCTTGGAAACAATGACTTACATCAATTCTTTTACATAATTCTTGTTTCTCATGACATTTCTAACATTGCCCACAATTATCAACTTTCTAAGTCTTTCTGAGCAGGTGAAATCGCAAAACATAGTCATTTCTTCATTGCCGTCCAAAAACAACGCTTTTTTACACTCCTGTCTCCCTTTCTCTTGGAAACAATGACTTACATCAATTCTTTTACATAATTCTTGTTTCTCATGACATTTCTAACATTGCCCACAATTATCAATTTTCTAAGTCTTTCTGAGCAGGAGAAATCGCAAAACAGTCATTTCTTCATTGTCGTCCAAAAACAATGCTTTTTTACACTCCGGTCTCCCTTTCTCTTGGAAACAATGACTTACATCAATTCTTTTACATAATTCTTGTTTCTCATGACATTTCTAACATTGCCCACAATTATCAACTTTCTAAGTCTTTCTGAGCAGGAGAAATCGCAAAACATAGTCATTTCTTCATTGGCGTCCAAAAACAACGCTTTTTTACACTCCTGTCTCCCTTTCTCTTGGAAACAATGACTTACATCAATTCTTTTACATAATTCTTGTTTCTCATGACATTTCTAACATTGCCCACAATTATCAACTTTCTAAGTCTTTCTGAGCAAGAGAAATCGCAAACAGTCATTTCTTCATTGCCGTCCAAAAACAATGCTTTTTTACACTCCGGTCTCCCTTTCTCTTGGAAACAATGACTTACATCAATTCTTTTACATAATTCTTGTTTCTCATGACATTTCTAACATTGCCCACAATTATCAACTTTCTAAGTCTTTCTGAGCAGGAGAAATCGCAAAACATAGTCATTTCTTCATTGGCGTCCAAAAACAACGCTTTTTTACACTCCTGTCTCCCTTTCTCTTGGAAACAATGACTTACATCAATTCTTTTACATAATTCTTGTTTCTCATGACATTTCTAACATTGCCCACAATTATCAACTTTCTAAGTCTTTCTGAGCAAGAGAAATCGCACAACAGTCATTTCTTCATTGCCGTCCAAAAACAATGCTTTTTTACACTCCGGTCTCCCTTTCTCTTGGAAACAATGACTTACATCAATTCTTTTACATAATTCTTGTTTCTCATGACATTTCTAACATTGCCCACAATTATCAACTTTCTAAGTCTTTCTGAGCAAGAGAAATCGCAAAACAGTCATTTCTTCATTGGCGTCCAAAAACAACGCTTTTTTACACTCCGCTCTCCCTTTCTCTTGGAAACAATGACTTACATCAATTCTTTTACATAATTCTTGTTTCTCGTGACATTTCTAACATTGCCCACAATTATCAACTTTCTAAGTCTTTCTGAGCAAGAGAAATCGCAAAACATTCATTTCTTTATTGCCGTCCAAAAACAACGCTTTTTTACACTCCTGTCTCCCTTTCTCTTGGAAACAATGACTTACATCAATTCTTTTACATAATTCTTGTTTCTCATGACATTTCTAACATTGCCCACAATTATCAACTTTCTAAGTCTTTCTGAGCAGGAGAAATCGCAAAACAGTCATTTCTTCATTGCCGTCCAAAAACAATGCTTTTTTACACTCCTGTCTCCCTTTCTCTTGGAAACAATGACTTACATCAATTCTTTTACATAATTCTTGTTTCTCATGACATTTCTAACATTGCCCACAATTATCAACTTTCTAAGTCTTTCTGAGCAGGAGAAATCGCAAAACATAGTCATTTCTTCATTGGCGTCCAAAAACAACGCTTTTTTACACTCCTGTCTCCCTTTCTCTTGGAAACAATGACTTACATCAATTCTTTTACATAATTCTTGTTTCTCATGAATTTCTAACATTGCCCACAATTATCAACTTTCTAAGTCTTTCTGAGCAAGAGAAATCGCAAAACAGTCATTTCTTCATTGGCGTCCAAAAACAACGCTTTTTTACACTCCGCTCTCCCTTTCTCTTGGAAACAATGACTTACATCAATTCTTTTACATAATTCTTGTTTCTCGTGACATTTCTAACATTGCCCACAATTATCAACTTTCTAAGTCTTTCTGAGCAAGAGAAATCGCAAAACATTCATTTCTTTATTGCCGTCCAAAAACAACGCTTTTTTACACTCCTATCTCCCTTTCTCTTGGAAACAATGACTTACATCAATTCTTTTACATAATTCTTGTTTCTCATGACATTTCTAACATTGCCCACAATTATCAACTTTCTAAGTCTTTCTGAGCAGGAGAAATCGCAAAACATAGTCATTTCTTCTTTGCCGTCCAAAAACAATGCTTTTTTACACTCCGGTCTCCCTTTCTCTTGGAAACAATGACTTACATCAATTCTTTTACATAATTCTTGTTTCTCATGACATTTCTAACATTGCCCACAATTATCAACTTTCTAAGTCTTTCTGAGCAGGAGAAATCGCAAAACATAGTCATTTCTTCATTGCCGTCCAAAAACAACGCTTTTTTACACTCCGGTCTCCCTTTCTCTTGGAAACAATGACTTACATCAATTCTTTTACATAATTCTTGTTTCTCATGACATTTCTAACATTGCCCACAATTATCAACTTTCTAAGTCTTTCTGAGCAGGAGAAATCGCAAAACAGTCATTTCTTCATTGCCGTCCAAAAACAATGCTTTTTTACACTCCGGTCTCCCTTTCTCTTGGAAACAATGACTTACATCAATTCTTTTACATAATTCTTGTTTCTCATGACATTTCTAACATTGCCCACAATTATCAACTTTCTAAGTCTTTCTGAGCAGGAGAAATCGCAAAACATAGTCATTTCTTCATTGGCGTCCAAAAACAACGCTTTTTTACACTCCTGTCTCCCTTTCTCTTGGAAACAATGACTTACATCAATTCTTTTACATAATTCTTGTTTCTCATGACATTTCTAACATTGCCCACAATTATCAACTTTCTAAGTCTTTCTGAGCAGGAGAAATCGCAAAACATAGTCATTTCTTCATTGGCGTCCAAAAACAACGCTTTTTTACACTCCGGTCTCCCTTTCTCTTGGAAACAATGACTTACATCAATTCTTTTACATAATTCTTGTTTCTCATGACATTTCTAACATTGCCCACAATTATCAACTTTCTAAGTCTTTCTGAGCAAGAGAAATCGCAAAAGAGTCATTTCTTCATTGCCGTCCAAAAACAACGCTTTTTTACACTCCGGTCTCCCTTTCTCTTGGAAACAATGACTTACATCAATTCTTTTACATAATTCTTGTTTCTCATGACATTTCTAACATTGCCCACAATTATCAACTTTCTAAGTCTTTCTGAGCAAGAGAAATCGCAAAACAGTCATTTCTTCATTGCCGTCCAAAAACAACGCTTTTTTACACTCCGGTCTCCCTTTCTCTTGGAAACAATGACTTACATCAATTCTTTTACATAATTCTTGTTTCTCATGACATTTCTAACATTGCCCACAATTATCAACTTTCTAAGTCTTTCTGAGCAGGAGAAATCGCAAAACATAGTCATTTCTTCATTGGCGTCCAAAAACAACGCTTTTTTACACTCATGTCTCCCTTTCTCTTGGAAACAATGACTTACATCAATTCTTTTACATAATTCTTGTTTCTCATGACATTTCTAACATTGCCCACAATTATCAACTTTCTAAGTCTTTCTGAGCAGGAGAAATCGCAAAACATAGTCATTTCTTCATTGGCGTCCAAAAACAACGCTTTTTTACACTCCGCTCTCCCTTTCTCTTGGAAACAATGACTTACATCAATTCTTTTACATAATTCTTGTTTCTCGTGACATTTCTAACATTGCCCACAATTATCAACTTTCTAAGTCTTTCTGAGCAAGAGAAATCGCAAAACATTCATTTCTTTATTGCCGTCCAAAAACAACGCTTTTTTACACTCCTATCTCCCTTTCTCTTGGAAACAATGACTTACATCAATTCTTTTACATAATTCTTGTTTCTCATGACATTTCTAACATTGCCCACAATTATCAACTTTCTAAGTCTTTCTGAGCAGGAGAAATCGCAAAACATAGTCATTTCTTCTTTGCCGTCCAAAAACAATGCTTTTTTACACTCCGGTCTCCCTTTCTCTTGGAAACAATGACTTACATCAATTCTTTTACATAATTCTTGTTTCTCATGACATTTCTAACATTGCCCACAATTATCAACTTTCTAAGTCTTTCTGAGCAGGAGAAATCGCAAAACATAGTCATTTCTTCATTGCCGTCCAAAAACAACGCTTTTTTACACTCCGGTCTCCCTTTCTCTTGGAAACAATGACTTACATCAATTCTTTTACATAATTCTTGTTTCTCATGACATTTCTAACATTGCCCACAATTATCAACTTTCTAAGTCTTTCTGAGCAGGAGAAATCGCAAAACAGTCATTTCTTCATTGCCGTCCAAAAACAATGCTTTTTTACACTCCGGTCTCCCTTTCTCTTGGAAACAATGACTTACATCAATTCTTTTACATAATTCTTGTTTCTCATGACATTTCTAACATTGCCCACAATTATCAACTTTCTAAGTCTTTCTGAGCAGGAGAAATCGCAAAACATAGTCATTTCTTCATTGGCGTCCAAAAACAACGCTTTTTTACACTCCTGTCTCCCTTTCTCTTGGAAACAATGACTTACATCAATTCTTTTACATAATTCTTGTTTCTCATGACATTTCTAACATTGCCCACAATTATCAACTTTCTAAGTCTTTCTGAGCAGGAGAAATCGCAAAACATAGTCATTTCTTCATTGGCGTCCAAAAACAATGCTTTTTTACACTCCGGTCTCCCTTTCTCTTGGAAACAATGACTTACATCAATTCTTTTACATAATTCTTGTTTCTCATGACATTTCTAACATTGCCCACAATTATCAACTTTCTAAGTCTTTCTGAGCAAGAGAAATCGCAAAAGAGTCATTTCTTCATTGCCGTCCAAAAACAACGCTTTTTTACACTCCGGTCTCCCTTTCTCTTGGAAACAATGACTTACATCAATTCTTTTACATAATTCTTGTTTCTCATGACATTTCTAACATTGCCCACAATTATCAACTTTCTAAGTCTTTCTGAGCAAGAGAAATCGCAAAACAGTCATTTCTTCATTGCCGTCCAAAAACAACGCTTTTTTACACTCCGGTCTCCCTTTCTCTTGGAAACAATGACTTACATCAATTCTTTTACATAATTCTTGTTTCTCATGACATTTCTAACATTGCCCACAATTATCAACTTTCTAAGTCTTTCTGAGCAGGAGAAATCGCAAAACATAGTCATTTCTTCATTGGCGTCCAAAAACAACGCTTTTTTACACTCATGTCTCCCTTTCTCTTGGAAACAATGACTTACATCAATTCTTTTACATAATTCTTGTTTCTCATGACATTTCTAACATTGCCCACAATTATCAACTTTCTAAGTCTTTCTGAGCAAGAGAAATTGCAAAACAGTCATTTCTTCATTGCCGTCCAAAAACAATGCTTTTTTACACTCCGGTCTCCCTTTCTCTTGGAAACAATGACTTACATCAATTCTTTTACATAATTCTTGTTTCTCATGACATTTCTAACATTGCCCACAATTATCAACTTTCTAAGTCTTTCTGAGCAGGAGAAATCGCAAAACATAGTCATTTCTTCATTGGCGTCCAAAAACAACGCTTTTTTACACTCCTGTCTCCCTTTCTCTTGGAAACAATGACTTACATAAATTCTTTTACATAATTATTGTTTCTCATGACATTTCTAACATTGCCCACAATTATCAACTTTCTAAGTCTTTCTGAGCAAGAGAAATCGCAAAACAGTCATTTCTTCATTGCCGTCCAAAAACAACGCTTTTTTACACTCCGGTCTCCCTTTCTCTTGGAAACAATGACTTACATCAATTCTTTTACATAATTCTTGTTTCTCATGACATTTCTAACATTGCCCACAATTATCAACTTTCTAAGTCTTTCTGAGCAAGAGAAATCGCAAAACAGTCATTTCTTCATTGCCGTCCAAAAACAACGCTTTTTTACACTCCGGTCTCTCTTTCTCTTGGAAACAATGACTTACATCAATTCTTTTACATAATTCTTGTTTCTCATGACATTTCTAACATTGCCCACAATTATCAACTTTCTAAGTCTTTCTGAGCAGGAGAAATCGCAAAACATAGTCATTTCTTCATTGCCGTCCAAAAACAACGCTTTTTTACACTCCGGTCTCCCTTTCTCTTGGAAACAATGACTTACATCAATTCTTTTACATAATTCTTGTTTCTCATGACATTTCTAACATTGCCCACAATTATCAACTTTCTAAGTCTTTCTGAGCAAGAGAAATCGCAAAACAGTCATTTCTTCATTGCCGTCCAAAAACAACGCTTTTTTACACTCCGGTCTCCCTTTCTCTTGGAAACAATGACTTACATCAATTCTTTTACATAATTCTTGTTTCTCATGACATTTCTAACATTGCCCACAATTATCAACTTTCTAAGTCTTTCTGAGCAAGAGAAATCGCAAAACAGTCATTTCTTCATTGCCGTCCAAAAACAACGCTTTTTTACACTCCGGTCTCCCTTTCTCTTGGAAACAATGACTTACATCAATTCTTTTACATAATTCTTGTTTCTCATGACATTTCTAACATTGCCCACAATTATCAACTTTCTAAGTCTTTCTGAGCAGGAGAAATCGCAAAACATAGTCATTTCTTCATTGGCGTCCAAAAACAACGCTTTTTTACACTCCTGTCTCCCTTTCTCTTGGAAACAATGACTTACATCAATTCTTTTACATAATTCTTGTTTCTCATGACATTTCTAACATTGTCCACAATTATCAACTTTCTAAGTCTTTCTGAGCAGGAGAAATCGCAAAACATAGTCATTTCTTCTTTGCCGTCCAAAAACAATGCTTTTTTACACTCCGGTCTCCCTTTCTCTTGGAAACAATGACTTACATCAATTCTTTTACATAATTCTTGTTTCTCATGACATTTCTAACATTGCCCACAATTATCAACTTTCTAAGTCTTTCTGAGCAGGAGAAATCGCAAAACATAGTCATTTCTTCATTGGCGTCCAAAAACAACGCTTTTTTACACTCCTGTCTCCCTTTCTCTTGGAAACAATGACTTACATCAATTCTTTTACATAATTCTTGTTTCTCATGACATTTCTAACATTGCCCACAATTATCAACTTTCTAAGTCTTTCTGAGCAAGAGAAATCGCACAACAGTCATTTCTTCATTGCCGTCCAAAAACAATGCTTTTTTACACTCCGGTCTCCCTTTCTCTTGGAAACAATGACTTACATCAATTCTTTTACATAATTCTTGTTTCTCATGACATTTCTAACATTGCCCACAATTATCAACTTTCTAAGTCTTTCTGAGCAAGAGAAATCGCAAAACAGTCATTTCTTCATTGGCGTCCAAAAACAACGCTTTTTTACACTCCGCTCTCCCTTTCTCTTGGAAACAATGACTTACATCAATTCTTTTACATAATTCTTGTTTCTCGTGACATTTCTAACATTGCCCACAATTATCAACTTTCTAAGTCTTTCTGAGCAAGAGAAATCGCAAAACATTCATTTCTTTATTGCCGTCCAAAAACAACGCTTTTTTACACTCCTGTCTCCCTTTCTCTTGGAAACAATGACTTACATCAATTCTTTTACATAATTCTTGTTTCTCATGACATTTCTAACATTGCCCACAATTATCAACTTTCTAAGTCTTTCTGAGCAGGAGAAATCGCAAAACAGTCATTTCTTCATTGCCGTCCAAAAACAATGCTTTTTTACACTCCTGTCTCCCTTTCTCTTGGAAACAATGACTTACATCAATTCTTTTACATAATTCTTGTTTCTCATGACATTTCTAACATTGCCCACAATTATCAACTTTCTAAGTCTTTCTGAGCAGGAGAAATCGCAAAACATAGTCATTTCTTCATTGGCGTCCAAAAACAACGCTTTTTTACACTCCTGTCTCCCTTTCTCTTGGAAACAATGACTTACATCAATTCTTTTACATAATTCTTGTTTCTCATGACATTTCTAACATTGCCCACAATTATCAACTTTCTAAGTCTTTCTGAGCAAGAGAAATCGCAAAACAGTCATTTCTTCATTGGCGTCCAAAAACAACGCTTTTTTACACTCCGCTCTCCCTTTCTCTTGGAAACAATGACTTACATCAATTCTTTTACATAATTCTTGTTTCTCGTGACATTTCTAACATTGCCCACAATTATCAACTTTCTAAGTCTTTCTGAGCAAGAGAAATCGCAAAACATTCATTTCTTTATTGCCGTCCAAAAACAACGCTTTTTTACACTCCTATCTCCCTTTCTCTTGGAAACAATGACTTACATCAATTCTTTTACATAATTCTTGTTTCTCATGACATTTCTAACATTGCCCACAATTATCAACTTTCTAAGTCTTTCTGAGCAGGAGAAATCGCAAAACATAGTCATTTCTTCTTTGCCGTCCAAAAACAATGCTTTTTTACACTCCGGTCTCCCTTTCTCTTGGAAACAATGACTTACATCAATTCTTTTACATAATTCTTGTTTCTCATGACATTTCTAACATTGCCCACAATTATCAACTTTCTAAGTCTTTCTGAGCAGGAGAAATCGCAAAACATAGTCATTTCTTCATTGCCGTCCAAAAACAACGCTTTTTTACACTCCGGTCTCCCTTTCTCTTGGAAACAATGACTTACATCAATTCTTTTACATAATTCTTGTTTCTCATGACATTTCTAACATTGCCCACAATTATCAACTTTCTAAGTCTTTCTGAGCAGGAGAAATCGCAAAACAGTCATTTCTTCATTGCCGTCCAAAAACAATGCTTTTTTACACTCCGGTCTCCCTTTCTCTTGGAAACAATGACTTACATCAATTCTTTTACATAATTCTTGTTTCTCATGACATTTCTAACATTGCCCACAATTATCAACTTTCTAAGTCTTTCTGAGCAGGAGAAATCGCAAAACATAGTCATTTCTTCATTGGCGTCCAAAAACAACGCTTTTTTACACTCCTGTCTCCCTTTCTCTTGGAAACAATGACTTACATCAATTCTTTTACATAATTCTTGTTTCTCATGACATTTCTAACATTGCCCACAATTATCAACTTTCTAAGTCTTTCTGAGCAGGAGAAATCGCAAAACATAGTCATTTCTTCATTGGCGTCCAAAAACAACGCTTTTTTACACTCCGGTCTCCCTTTCTCTTGGAAACAATGACTTACATCAATTCTTTTACATAATTCTTGTTTCTCATGACATTTCTAACATTGCCCACAATTATCAACTTTCTAAGTCTTTCTGAGCAAGAGAAATCGCAAAAGAGTCATTTCTTCATTGCCGTCCAAAAACAACGCTTTTTTACACTCCGGTCTCCCTTTCTCTTGGAAACAATGACTTACATCAATTCTTTTACATAATTCTTGTTTCTCATGACATTTCTAACATTGCCCACAATTATCAACTTTCTAAGTCTTTCTGAGCAAGAGAAATCGCAAAACAGTCATTTCTTCATTGCCGTCCAAAAACAATGCTTTTTTACACTCCGGTCTCCCTTTCTCTTGGAAACAATGACTTACATCAATTCTTTTACATAATTCTTGTTTCTCATGACATTTCTAACATTGCCCACAATTATCAACTTTCTAAGTCTTTCTGAGCAGGAGAAATCGCAAAACATAGTCATTTCTTCATTGGCGTCCAAAAACAACGCTTTTTTACACTCATGTCTCCCTTTCTCTTGGAAACAATGACTTACATCAATTCTTTTACATAATTCTTGTTTCTCATGACATTTCTAACATTGCCCACAATTATCAACTTTCTAAGTCTTTCTGAGCAGGAGAAATCGCAAAACATAGTCATTTCTTCATTGGCGTCCAAAAACAACGCTTTTTTACACTCCGCTCTCCCTTTCTCTTGGAAACAATGACTTACATCAATTCTTTTACATAATTCTTGTTTCTCGTGACATTTCTAACATTGCCCACAATTATCAACTTTCTAAGTCTTTCTGAGCAAGAGAAATCGCAAAACATTCATTTCTTTATTGCCGTCCAAAAACAACGCTTTTTTACACTCCTATCTCCCTTTCTCTTGGAAACAATGACTTACATCAATTCTTTTACATAATTCTTGTTTCTCATGACATTTCTAACATTGCCCACAATTATCAACTTTCTAAGTCTTTCTGAGCAGGAGAAATCGCAAAACATAGTCATTTCTTCTTTGCCGTCCAAAAACAATGCTTTTTTACACTCCGGTCTAACTTTCTCTTGGAAACAATGACTTACATCAATTCTTTTACATAATTCTTGTTTCTCATGACATTTCTAACATTGCCCACAATTATCAACTTTCTAAGTCTTTCTGAGCAGGAGAAATCGCAAAACATAGTCATTTCTTCATTGCCGTCCAAAAACAACGCTTTTTTACACTCCGGTCTCCCTTTCTCTTGGAAACAATGACTTACATCAATTCTTTTACATAATTCTTGTTTCTCATGACATTTCTAACATTGCCCACAATTATCAACTTTCTAAGTCTTTCTGAGCAGGAGAAATCGCAAAACAGTCATTTCTTCATTGCCGTCCAAAAACAATGCTTTTTTACACTCCGGTCTCCCTTTCTCTTGGAAACAATGACTTACATCAATTCTTTTACATAATTCTTGTTTCTCATGACATTTCTAACATTGCCCACAATTATCAACTTTCTAAGTCTTTCTGAGCAGGAGAAATCGCAAAACATAGTCATTTCTTCATTGGCGTCCAAAAACAACGCTTTTTTACACTCCTGTCTCCCTTTCTCTTGGAAACAATGACTTACATCAATTCTTTTACATAATTCTTGTTTCTCATGACATCTAACATTGCCCACAATTATCAACTTTCTAAGTCTTTCTGAGCAGGAGAAATCGCAAAACATAGGTCATTTTCTTCATTGGCGTCCAAAAACAATGCTTTTTTACACTCCGGTCTCCCTTTCTCTTGGAAACAATGACTTACATCAATTCTTTTACATAATTCTTGTTTCTCATGACATTTCTAACATTGCCCACAATTATCAACTTTCTAAGTCTTTCTGAGCAAGAGAAATCGCAAAAGAGTCATTTCTTCATTGCCGTCCAAAAACAACGCTTTTTTACACTCCGGTCTCCCTTTCTCTTGGAAACAATGACTTACATCAATTCTTTTACATAATTCTTGTTTCTCATGACATTTCTAACATTGCCCACAATTATCAACTTTCTAAGTCTTTCTGAGCAAGAGAAATCGCAAAACAGTCATTTCTTCATTGCCGTCCAAAACAACGCTTTTTTACACTCCGGTCTCCCCTTTCTCTTGGAAACAATGACTTACATCAATTCTTTTACATAATTCTTGTTTCTCATGACATTTCTAACATTGCCCACAATTATCAACTTTCTAAGTCTTTCTGAGCAGGAGAAATCGCAAAACATAGTCATTTCTTCATTGGCGTCCAAAAACAACGCTTTTTTACACTCATGTCTCCCTTTCTCTTGGAAACAATGACTTACATCAATTCTTTTACATAATTCTTGTTTCTCATGACATTTCTAACATTGCCCACAATTATCAACTTTCTAAGTCTTTCTGAGCAAGAGAAATTGCAAAACAGTCATTTCTTCATTGCCGTCCAAAAACAATGCTTTTTTACACTCCGGTCTCCCTTTCTCTTGGAAACAATGACTTACATCAATTCTTTTACATAATTCTTGTTTCTCATGACATTTCTAACATTGCCCACAATTATCAACTTTCTAAGTCTTTCTGAGCAGGAGAAATCGCAAAACATAGTCATTTCTTCATTGGCGTCCAAAAACAACGCTTTTTTACACTCCTGTCTCCCTTTCTCTTGGAAACAATGACTTACATAAATTCTTTTACATAATTATTGTTTCTCATGACATTTCTAACATTGCCCACAATTATCAACTTTCTAAGTCTTTCTGAGCAAGAGAAATCGCAAAACAGTCATTTCTTCATTGCCGTCCAAAAACAACGCTTTTTTACACTCCGGTCTCCCTTTCTCTTGGAAACAATGACTTACATCAATTCTTTTACATAATTCTTGTTTCTCATGACATTTCTAACATTGCCCACAATTATCAACTTTCTAAGTCTTTCTGAGCAAGAGAAATCGCAAAACAGTCATTTCTTCATTGCCGTCCAAAAACAACGCTTTTTTACACTCCGGTCTCTCTTTCTCTTGGAAACAATGACTTACATCAATTCTTTTACATAATTCTTGTTTCTCATGACATTTCTAACATTGCCCACAATTATCAACTTTCTAAGTCTTTCTGAGCAGGAGAAATCGCAAAACATAGTCATTTCTTCATTGCCGTCCAAAAACAACGCTTTTTTACACTCCGGTCTCCCTTTCTCTTGGAAACAATGACTTACATCAATTCTTTTACATAATTCTTGTTTCTCATGACATTTCTAACATTGCCCACAATTATCAACTTTCTAAGTCTTTCTGAGCAAGAGAAATCGCAAAACAGTCATTTCTTCATTGCCGTCCAAAAACAACGCTTTTTTACACTCCGGTCTCCCTTTCTCTTGGAAACAATGACTTACATCAATTCTTTTACATAATTCTTGTTTCTCATGACATTTCTAACATTGCCCACAATTATCAACTTTCTAAGTCTTTCTGAGCAAGAGAAATCGCAAAACAGTCATTTCTTCATTGCCGTCCAAAAACAACGCTTTTTTACACTCCGGTCTCCCTTTCTCTTGGAAACAATGACTTACATCAATTCTTTTACATAATTCTTGTTTCTCATGACATTTCTAACATTGCCCACAATTATCAACTTTCTAAGTCTTTCTGAGCAGGAGAAATCGCAAAACATAGTCATTTCTTCATTGGCGTCCAAAACAACGCTTTTTTACACTCCTGTCTCCCTTTCTCTTGGAAACAATGACTTACATCAATTCTTTTACATAATTCTTGTTTCTCATGACATTTCTAACATTGTCCACAATTATCAACTTTCTAAGTCTTTCTGAGCAGGAGAAATCGCAAAACATAGTCATTTCTTCTTTGCCGTCCAAAAACAATGCTTTTTTACACTCCGGTCTCCCTTTCTCTTGGAAACAATGACTTACATCAATTCTTTTACATAATTCTTGTTTCTCATGACATTTCTAACATTGCCCACAATTATCAACTTTCTAAGTCTTTCTGAGCAGGAGAAATCGCAAAACATAGTCATTTCTTCATTGCCGTCCAAAAACAACGCTTTTTTACACTCCGGTCTCCCTTTCTCTTGGAAACAATGACTTACATCAATTCTTTTACATAATTCTTGTTTCTCATGACATTTCTAACATTGCCCACAATTATCAACTTTCTAAGTCTTTCTGAGCAGGAGAAATCGCAAAACAGTCATTTCTTCATTGCCGTCCAAAAACAATGCTTTTTTACACTCCGGTCTCCCTTTCTCTTGGAAACAATGACTTACATCAATTCTTTTACATAATTCTTGTTTCTCATGACATTTCTAACATTGCCCACAATTATCAACTTTCTAAGTCTTTTTGAGCAGGAGAAATCGCAAAACATAGTCATTTCTTCATTGGCGTCCAAAAACAACGCTTTTTTACACTCCTGTCTCCCTTTCTCTTGGAAACAATGACTTACATCAATTCTTTTACATAATTCTTGTTTCTCATGACATTTCTAACATTGCCCACAATTATCAACTTTCTAAGTCTTTCTGAGCAGGAGAAATCGCAAAACATAGTCATTTCTTCATTGGCGTCCAAAAACAACGCTTTTTTACACTCCGGTCTCCCTTTCTCTTGGAAACAATGACTTACATCAATTCTTTTACATAATTCTTGTTTCTCATGACATTTCTAACATTGCCCACAATTATCAACTTTCTAAGTCTTTCTGAGCAAGAGAAATCGCAAAAGAGTCATTTCTTCATTGCCGTCCAAAAACAACGCTTTTTTACACTCCGGTCTCCCTTTCTCTTGGAAACAATGACTTACATCAATTCTTTTACATAATTCTTGTTTCTCATGACATTTCTAACATTGCCCACAATTATCAACTTTCTAAGTCTTTCTGAGCAAGAGAAATCGCAAAACAGTCATTTCTTCATTGCCGTCCAAAAACAACGCTTTTTTACACTCCGGTCTCCCTTTCTCTCTGGAAACAATGACTTACATCAATTCTTTTACATAATTCTTGTTTCTCATGACATTTCTAACATTGCCCACAATTATCAACTTTCTAAGTCTTTCTGAGCAGGAGAAATCGCAAAACATAGTCATTTCTTCATTGGCGTCCAAAAACAACGCTTTTTTTATACTCATGTCTCCCTTTCTCTTGGAAACAATGACTTACATCAATTCTTTTACATAATTCTTGTTTCTCATGACATTTCTAACATTGCCCACAATTATCAACTTTCTAAGTCTTTCTGAGCAGGAGAAATCGCAAAACATAGTCATTTCTTCATTGGCGTCCAAAAACAACGCTTTTTTACACTCCGCTCTCCCTTTCTCTTGGAAACAATGACTTACATCAATTCTTTTACATAATTCTTGTTTCTCGTGACATTTCTAACATTGCCCACAATTATCAACTTTCTAAGTCTTTCTGAGCAAGAGAAATCGCAAAACATTCATTTCTTTATTGCCGTCCAAAAACAACGCTTTTTTACACTCCTATCTCCCTTTCTCTTGGAAACAATGACTTACATCAATTCTTTTACATAATTCTTGTTTCTCATGACATTTCTAACATTGCCCACAATTATCAACTTTCTAAGTCTTTCTGAGCAGGAGAAATCGCAAAACATAGTCATTTCTTCTTTGCCGTCCAAAAACAATGCTTTTTTACACTCCGGTCTCCCTTTCTCTTGGAAACAATGACTTACATCAATTCTTTTACATAATTCTTGTTTCTCATGACATTTCTAACATTGCCCACAATTATCAACTTTCTAAGTCTTTCTGAGCAGGAGAAATCGCAAAACATAGTCATTTCTTCATTGCCGTCCAAAAACAACGCTTTTTTACACTCCGGTCTCCCTTTCTCTTGGAAACAATGACTTACATCAATTCTTTTACATAATTCTTGTTTCTCATGACATTTCTAACATTGCCCACAATTATCAACTTTCTAAGTCTTTCTGAGCAGGAGAAATCGCAAAACAGTCATTTCTTCATTGCCGTCCAAAACAATGCTTTTTTACACTCCGGTCTCCCTTTCTCTTGGAAACAATGACTTACATCAATTCTTTTACATAATTCTTGTTTCTCATGACATTTCTAACATTGCCCACAATTATCAACTTTCTAAGTCTTTCTGAGCAGGAGAAATCGCAAAACATAGTCATTTCTTCATTGGCGTCCAAAAACAACGCTTTTTTACACTCCTGTCTCCCTTTCTCTTGGAAACAATGACTTACATCAATTCTTTTACATAATTCTTGTTTCTCATGACATTTCTAACATTGCCCACAATTATCAACTTTCTAAGTCTTTCTGAGCAAGAGAAATCGCAAAACATAGTCATTTCTTCATTGGCGTCCAAAAACAATGCTTTTTTACACTCCGGTCTCCCTTTCTCTTGGAAACAATGACTTACATCAATTCTTTTACATAATTCTTGTTTCTCATGACATTTCTAACATTGCCCACAATTATCAACTTTCTAAGTCTTTCTGAGCAAGAGAAATCGCAAAAGAGTCATTTCTTCATTGCCGTCCAAAAACAACGCTTTTTTACACTCCGGTCTCCCTTTCTCTTGGAAACAATGACTTACATCAATTCTTTTACATAATTCTTGTTTCTCATGACATTTCTAACATTGCCCACAATTATCAACTTTCTAAGTCTTTCTGAGCAAGAGAAATCGCAAAACAGTCATTTCTTCATTGCCGTCCAAAAACAACGCTTTTTTACACTCCGGTCTCCCTTCTCTTGGAAACAATGACTTACATCAATTCTTTTACATAATTCTTGTTTCTCATGACATTTCTAACATTGCCCACAATTATCAACTTTCTAAGTCTTTCTGAGCAGGAGAAATCGCAAAACATAGTCATTTCTTCATTGGCGTCCAAAAACAACGCTTTTTTACACTCATGTCTCCCTTTCTCTTGGAAACAATGACTTACATCAATTCTTTTACATAATTCTTGTTTCTCATGACATTTCTAACATTGCCCACAATTATCAACTTTCTAAGTCTTTCTGAGCAAGAGAAATTGCAAAACAGTCATTTCTTCATTGCCGTCCAAAAACAATGCTTTTTTACACTCCGGTCTCCCTTTCTCTTGGAAACAATGACTTACATCAATTCTTTTACATAATTCTTGTTTCTCATGACATTTCTAACATTGCCCACAATTATCAACTTTCTAAGTCTTTCTGAGCAGGAGAAATCGCAAAACATAGTCATTTCTTCATTGGCGTCCAAAAACAACGCTTTTTTACACTCCTGTCTCCCTTTCTCTTGGAAACAATGACTTACATAAATTCTTTTACATAATTATTGTTTCTCATGACATTTCTAACATTGCCCACAATTATCAACTTTCTAAGTCTTTCTGAGCAAGAGAAATCGCAAAACAGTCATTTCTTCATTGCCGTCCAAAAACAACGCTTTTTTACACTCCGGTCTCCCTTTCTCTTGGAAACAATGACTTACATCAATTCTTTTACATAATTCTTGTTTCTCATGACATTTCTAACATTGCCCACAATTATCAACTTTCTAAGTCTTTCTGAGCAAGAGAAATCGCAAAACAGTCATTTCTTCATTGCCGTCCAAAAACAACGCTTTTTTACACTCCGGTCTCTCTTTCTCTTGGAAACAATGACTTACATCATTCTTTTACATAATTCTTGTTTCTCATGACATTTCTAACATTGCCCACAATTATCAACTTTCTAAGTCTTTCTGAGCAGGAGAAATCGCAAAACATAGTCATTTCTTCATTGCCGTCCAAAAACAACGCTTTTTTACACTCCGGTCTCCCTTTCTCTTGGAAACAATGACTTACATCAATTCTTTTACATAATTCTTGTTTCTCATGACATTTCTAACATTGCCCACAATTATCAACTTTCTAAGTCTTTCTGAGCAAGAGAAATCGCAAAACAGTCATTTCTTCATTGCCGTCCAAAAACAACGCTTTTTTACACTCCGGTCTCCCTTTCTCTTGGAAACAATGACTTACATCAATTCTTTTACATAATTCTTGTTTCTCATGACATTTCTAACATTGCCCACAATTATCAACTTTCTAAGTCTTTCTGAGCAAGAGAAATCGCAAAACAGTCATTTCTTCATTGCCGTCCAAAAACAACGCTTTTTTACACTCCGGTCTCCCTTTCTCTTGGAAACAATGACTTACATCAATTCTTTTACATAATTCTTGTTTCTCATGACATTTCTAACATTGCCCACAATTATCAACTTTCTAAGTCTTTCTGAGCAGGAGAAATCGCAAAACATAGTCATTTCTTCATTGGCGTCCAAAAACAACGCTTTTTTACACTCCTGTCTCCCTTTCTCTTGGAAACAATGACTTACATCAATTCTTTTACATAATTCTTGTTTCTCATGACATTTCTAACATTGTCCACAATTATCAACTTTCTAAGTCTTTCTGAGCAAGAGAAATCGCAAAACAGTCATTTCTTCATTGCCGTCCAAAAACAATGCTTTTTTACACTCCGGTCTCCCTTTCTCTTGGAAACAATGACTTACATCAATTCTTTTACATAATTCTTGTTTCTCATGACATTTCTAACATTGCCCACAATTATCAACTTTCTAAGTCTTTCTGAGCAAGAGAAATCGCAAAACAGTCATTTCTTCATTGCCGTCCAAAAACAACGCTTTTTTACACTCCGGTCTCCCTTTCTCTTGGAAACAATGACTTACATCAATTATTTTACATAATTCTTGTTTCTCATGACATTTCTAACATTGCCCACAATTATCAACTTTCTAAGTCTTTCTGAGCAGGAGAAATCGCAAAACATAGTCATTTCTTCATTGGCGTCCAAAAACAACGCTTTTTTACACTCCTGTCTCCCTTTCTCTTGGAAACAATGACTTACATCAATTCTTTTACATAATTCTTGTTTCTCATGACATTTCTAACATTGCCCACAATTATCAACTTTCTAAGTCTTTCTGAGCAAGAGAAATCGCAAAACAGTCATTTCTTCATTGCCGTCCAAAAACAATGCTTTTTTACACTCCGGTCTCCCTTTCTCTTGGAAACAATGACTTACATCAATTCTTTTACATAATTCTTGTTTCTCATGACATTTCTAACATTGCCCACAATTATCAACTTTCTAAGTCTTTCTGAGCAGGAGAAATCGCAAAACATAGTCATTTCTTCATTGGCGTCCAAAAACAACGCTTTTTTACACTCCTGTCTCCCTTTCTCTTGGAAACAATGACTTACATCAATTCTTTTACATAATTATTGTTTCTCATGACATTTCTAACATTGCCCACAATTATCAACTTTCTAAGTCTTTCTGAGCAAGAGAAATCGCAAAACAGTCATTTCTTCATTGCCGTCCAAAAACAACGCTTTTTTACACTCCGGTCTCCCTTTCTCTTGGAAACAATGACTTACATCAATTCTTTTACATAATTCTTGTTTCTCATGACATTTCTAACATTGCCCACAATTATCAACTTTCTAAGTCTTTCTGAGCAAGAGAAATCGCAAAACAGTCATTTCTTCATTGCCGTCCAAAAACAACGCTTTTTTACACTCCGGTCTCCCTTTCTCTTGGAAACAATGACTTACATCAATTATTTTACATAATTCTTGTTTCTCATGACATTTCTAACATTGCCCACAATTATCAACTTTCTAAGTCTTTCTGAGCAGGAGAAATCGCAAAACATAGTCATTTCTTCATTGCCGTCCAAAACACCGCTTTTTTACACTCCGGTCTCCCTTTCTCTTGGAAACAATGACTTACATCAATTCTTTTACATAATTCTTGTTTCTCATGACATTTCTAACATTGCCCACAATTATCAACTTTCTAAGTCTTTCTGAGCAAGAGAAATCGCAAAACAGTCATTTCTTCATTGCCGTCCAAAAACAACGCTTTTTTACACTCCGGTCTCCCTTTCTCTTGGAAACAATGACTTACATCAATTCTTTTACATAATTCTTGTTTCTCATGACATTTCTAACATTGCCCACAATTATCAACTTTCTAAGTCTTTCTGAGCAAGAGAAATCGCAAAACAGTCATTTCTTCATTGCCGTCCAAAAACAACGCTTTTTTACACTCCGGTCTCCCTTTCTCTTGGAAACAATGACTTACATCAATTCTTTTACATAATTCTTGTTTCTCATGACATTTCTAACATTGCCCACAATTATCAACTTTCTAAGTCTTTCTGAGCAAGAGAAATCGCAAAACAGTCATTTCTTCATTGCCGTCCAAAAACAACGCTTTTTTACACTCCGGTCTCCCTTTCTCTTGGAAACAATGACTTACATCAATTCTTTTACATAATTCTTGTTTCTCATGACATTTCTAACATTGCCCACAATTATCAACTTTCTAAGTCTTTCTGAGCAGGAGAAATCGCAAAACATAGTCATTTCTTCATTGGCGTCCAAAAACAACGCTTTTTTACACTCCTGTCTCCCTTTCTCTTGGAAACAATGACTTACATCAATTCTTTTACATAATTCTTGTTTCTCATGACATTTCTAACATTGCCCACAATTATCAACTTTCTAAGTCTTTCTGAGCAAGAGAAATCGCAAAACAGTCATTTCTTCATTGCCGTCCAAAAACAATGCTTTTTTACACTCCGGTCTCCCTTTCTCTTGGAAACAATGACTTACATCAATTCTTTTACATAATTCTTGTTTCTCATGACATTTCTAACATTGCCCACAATTATCAACTTTCTAAGTCTTTCTGAGCAAGAGAAATCGCAAAACAGTCATTTCTTCATTGCCGTCCAAAAACAATGCTTTTTTACACTCCGGTCTCCCTTTCTCTTGGAAACAATGACTTACATCAATTCTTTTACATAATTCTTGTTTCTCATGACATTTCTAACATTGCCCACAATTATCAACTTTCTAAGTCTTTCTGAGCAGGAGAAATCGCAAAACATAGTCATTTCTTCATTGGCGTCCAAAAACAACGCTTTTTTACACTCCTGTCTCCCTTTCTCTTGGAAACAATGACTTACATCAATTCTTTTACATAATTCTTGTTTCTCATGACATTTCTAACATTGCCCACAATTATCAACTTTCTAAGTCTTTCTGAGCAGGAGAAATCGCAAAACATAGTCATTTCTTCATTGCCGTCCAAAAACAACGCTTTTTTACACTCCTGTCTCCCTTTCTCTTGGAAACAATGACTTACATCAATTCTTTTACATAATTCTTGTTTCTCATGACATTTCTAACATTGCCCACAATTATCAACTTTCTAAGTCTTTCTGAGCAAGAGAAATCGCAAAACAGTCATTTCTTCATTGGCGTCCAAAAACAACGCTTTTTTACACTCCTGTCTCCCTTTCTCTTGGAAACAATGACTTACATCAATTCTTTTACATAATTCTTGTTTCTCATGACATTTCTTACATTGCCCACAATTATCAACTTTCTAAGTCTTTCTGAGCAGGAGAAATCGCAAAACATAGTCATTTCTTCATTGGCGTCCAAAAACAACGCTTTTTTACACTCCTGTCTCCCTTTCTCTTGGAAACAATGACTTACATCAATTCTTTTACATAATTCTTGTTTCTCATGACATTTCTAACATTGCCCACAATTATCAACTTTCTAAGTCTTTCTGAGCAAGAGAAATCGCAAAACAGTCATTTCTTCATTGCCGTCCAAAAACAATGCTTTTTTACACTCCGGTCTCCCTTTCTCTTGGAAACAATGACTTACATCAATTCTTTTACATAATTCTTGTTTCTCATGACATTTCTAACATTGCCCACATTATCAACTTTCTAAGTCTTTCTGAGCAGGAGAAATCGCAAAACATAGTCATTTCTTCATTGGCGTCCAAAAACAACGCTTTTTTACACTCCTGTCTCCCTTTCTCTTGGAAACAATGACTTACATCAATTCTTTTACATAATTCTTGTTTCTCATGACATTTCTAACATTGCCCACAATTATCAACTTTCTAAGTCTTTCTGAGCAAGAGAAATCGCAAAACAGTCATTTCTTCATTGCCGTCCAAAAACAATGCTTTTTTACACTCCGGTCTCCCTTTCTCTTGGAAACAATGACTTACATCAATTCTTTTACATAATTCTTGTTTCTCATGACATTTCTAACATTGCCCACAATTATCAACTTTCTAAGTCTTTCTGAGCAGGAGAAATCGCAAAACATAGTCATTTCTTCATTGGCGTCCAAAACAACGCTTTTTTACACTCCTGTCTCCCTTTCTCTTGGAAACAATGACTTACATCAATTCTTTTACATAATTCTTGTTTCTCATGACATTTCTAACATTGCCCACAATTATCAACTTTCTAAGTCTTTCTGAGCAAGAGAAATCGCAAAACAGTCATTTCTTCATTGCCGTCCAAAAACAACGCTTTTTTACACTCCGCTCTCCCTTTCTCTTGGAAACAATTACTTACATCAATTCTTTTACATAATTCTTGTTTCTCGTGACATTTCTAACATTGCCCACAATTATTAACTTTCTAAGTCTTTCTGAGCAAGAGAAATCGCAAAACATTCATTTCTTTATTGCCGTCCAAAAACAACGCTTTTTTACACTCCTGTCTCCCTTTCTCTTGGAAACAATGACTTACATCAATTCTTTTACATAATTCTTGTTTCTCATGACATTTCTAACATTGCCCACAATTATCAACTTTCTAAGTCTTTCTGAGCAAGAGAAATCGCAAAACAGTCATTTCTTCATTGCCGTCCAAAAACAACGCTTTTTTACACTCCGGTCTCCCTTTCTCTTGGAAACAATGACTTACATCAATTCTTTTACATAATTCTTGTTTCTCATGACATTTCTAACATTGCCCACAATTATCAACTTTCTAAGTCTTTCTGAGCAGGAGAAATCGCAAAACATAGTCATTTCTTCATTGCCGTCCAAAAACAACGCTTTTTTACACTCCTGTCTCCCTTTCTCTTGGAAACAATGACTTACATCAATTCTTTTACATAATTCTTGTTTCTCATGACATTTCTAACATTGCCCACAATTATCAACTTTCTAAGTCTTTCTGAGCAAGAGAAATCGCAAAACAGTCATTTCTTCATTGGCGTCCAAAAATAACGCTTTTTTACACTCCTGTCTCCCTTTCTCTTGGAAACAATGACTTACATCAATTCTTTTACATAATTCTTGTTTCTCATGACATTTCTTACATTGCCCACAATTATCAACTTTCTAAGTCTTTCTGAGCAGGAGAAATCGCAAAACATAGTCATTTCTTCATTGGCGTCCAAAAACAACGCTTTTTTACACTCCTGTCTCCCTTTCTCTTGGAAACAATGACTTACATCAATTCTTTTACATAATTCTTGTTTCTCATGACATTTCTAACATTGCCCACAATTATCAACTTTCTAAGTCTTTCTGAGCAAGAGAAATCGCAAAACAGTCATTTCTTCATTGCCGTCCAAAAACAATGCTTTTTTACACTCCGGTCTCCCTTTCTCTTGGAAACAATGACTTACATCAATTCTTTTACATAATTCTTGTTTCTCATGACATTTCTAACATTGCCCACAATTATCAACTTTCTAAGTCTTTCTGAGCAGGAGAAATCGCAAAACATAGTCATTTCTTCATTGGCGTCCAAAAACAACGCTTTTTTACACTCCTGTCTCCCTTTCTCTTGGAAACAATGACTTACATCAATTCTTTTACATAATTCTTGTTTCTCATGACATTTCTAACATTGCCCACAATTATCAACTTTCTAAGTCTTTCTGAGCAGGAGAAATCGCAAAACATAGTCATTTCTTCATTGGCGTCCAAAAACAACGCTTTTTTACACTCCGGTCTCCCTTTCTCTTGGAAACAATGACTTACATCAATTCTTTTACATAATTCTTGTTTCTCATGACATTTCTAACATTGCCCACAATTATCAACTTTCTAAGTCTTTCTGAGCAAGAGAAATCGCAAAAGAGTCATTTCTTCATTGCCGTCCAAAAACAACGCTTTTTTACACTCCGGTCTCCCTTTCTCTTGGAAACAATGACTTACATCAATTCTTTTACATAATTCTTTTTTCTCATGACATTTCTAACATTGCCCACAATTATCAACTTTCTAAGTCTTTCTGAGCAAGAGAAATCGCAAAACAGTCATTTCTTCATTGCCGTCCAAAAACAACGCTTTTTTACACTCCGGTCTCCCTTTCTCTTGGAAACAATGACTTACATCAATTCTTTTACATAATTCTTGTTTCTCATGACATTTCTAACATTGCCCACAATTATCAACTTTCTAAGTCTTTCTGAGCAGGAGAAATCGCAAAACATAGTAATTTCTTCATTGGCGTCCAAAAACAACGCTTTTTTACACTCATGTCTCCCTTTCTCTTGGAAACAATGACTTACATCAATTCTTTTACATAATTCTTGTTTCTCATGACATTTCTAACATTGCCCACAATTATCAACTTTCTAAGTCTTTCTGAGCAAGAGAAATCGCAAAACAGTCATTTCTTCATTGCCGTCCAAAAACAATGCTTTTTTACACTCCGGTCTCCCTTTCTCTTGGAAACAATGACTTACATCAATTCTTTTACATAATTCTTGTTTCTCGTGACATTTCTAACATTGCCCACAATTATCAACTTTCTAAGTCTTTCTGAGCAAGAGAAATCGCAAAACATTCATTTCTTTATTGCCGTCCAAAAACAACGCTTTTTTACACTCCTGTCTCCCTTTCTCTTGGAAACAATGACTTACATCAATTCTTTTACATAATTCTTGTTTCTCATGACATTTCTAACATTGCCCACAATTATCAACTTTCTAAGTCTTTCTGAGCAAGAGAAATCGCAAAACAGTCATTTCTTCATTGCCGTCCAAAAACAACGCTTTTTTACACTCCGGTCTCCCTTTCTCTTGGAAACAATGACTTACATCAATTCTTTTACATAATTCTTGTTTCTCATGACATTTCTAACATTGCCCACAATTATCAACTTTCTAAGTCTTTCTGAGCAGGAGAAATCGCAAAACATAGTCATTTCTTCATTGCCGTCCAAAAACAACGCTTTTTTACACTCCTGTCTCCCTTTCTCTTGGAAACAATGACTTACATCAATTCTTTTACATAATTCTTGTTTCTCATGACATTTCTAACATTGCCCACAATTATCAACTTTCTAAGTCTTTCTGAGCAAGAGAAATCGCAAAACAGTCATTTCTTCATTGGCGTCCAAAAACAACGCTTTTTTACACTCCTGTCTCCCTTTCTCTTGGAAACAATGACTTACATCAATTCTTTTACATAATTCTTGTTTCTCATGACATTTCTTACATTGCCCACAATTATCAACTTTCTAAGTCTTTCTGAGCAGGAGAAATCGCAAAACATAGTCATTTCTTCATTGGCGTCCAAAAACAACGCTTTTTTACACTCCTGTCTCCCTTTCTCTTGGAAACAATGACTTACATCAATTCTTTTACATAATTCTTGTTTCTCATGACATTTCTAACATTGCCCACAATTATCAACTTTCTAAGTCTTTCTGAGCAAGAGAAATCGCAAAACAGTCATTTCTTCATTGCCGTCCAATAACAATGCTTTTTTACACTCCGGTCTCCCTTTCTCTTGGAAACAATGACTTACATCAATTCTTTTACATAATTCTTGTTTCTCATGACATTTCTAACATTGCCCACAATTATCAACTTTCTAAGTCTTTCTGAGCAGGAGAAATCGCAAAACATAGTCATTTCTTCATTGGCGTCCAAAAACAACGCTTTTTTACACTCCTGTCTCCCTTTCTCTTGGAAACAATGACTTACATCAATTCTTTTACATAATTCTTGTTTCTCATGACATTTCTAACATTGCCCACAATTATCAACTTTCTAAGTCTTTCTGAGCAAGAGAAATCGCAAAACAGTCATTTCTTCATTGCCGTCCAAAAACAATGCTTTTTTACACTCCGGTCTCCCTTTCTCTTGGAAACAATGACTTACATCAATTCTTTTACATAATTCTTGTTTCTCGTGACATTTCTAACATTGCCCACAATTATCAACTTTCTAAGTCTTTCTGAGCAAGAGAAATCGCAAAACATTCATTTCTTTATTGCCGTCCAAAAACAACGCTTTTTTACACTCCTGTCTCCCTTTCTCTTGGAAACAATGACTTACATCAATTCTTTTACATAATTCTTGTTTCTCATGACATTTCTAACATTGCCCACAATTATCAACTTTCTAAGTCTTTCTGAGCAAGAGAAATCGCAAAACAGTCATTTCTTCATTGCCGTCCAAAAACAACGCTTTTTTACACTCCGGTCTCCCTTTCTCTTGGAAACAATGACTTACATCAATTCTTTTACATAATTCTTGTTTCTCATGACATTTCTAACATTGCCCACAATTATCAACTTTCTAAGTCTTTCTGAGCAGGAGAAATCGCAAAACATAGTCATTTCTTCATTGCCGTCCAAAAACAACGCTTTTTTACACTCCTGTCTCCCTTTCTCTTGGAAACAATGACTTACATCAATTCTTTTACATAATTCTTGTTTCTCATGACATTTCTAACATTGCCCACAATTATCAACTTTCTAAGTCTTTCTGAGCAAGAGAAATCGCAAAACAGTCATTTCTTCATTGGCGTCCAAAAACAACGCTTTTTTACACTCCTGTCTCCCTTTCTCTTGG
The DNA here is from genome assembly GCF_038048845.1 of Mixophyes fleayi. NCBI lineage: Eukaryota > Metazoa > Chordata > Amphibia > Anura > Limnodynastidae > Mixophyes > Mixophyes fleayi. Next base: position 11,661 of record NW_027446913.1, on the reverse strand, counting down.
AAACAATGACTTACATCAATTCTTTTACATAATTCTTGTTTCTCATGACATTTCTTACATTGCCCACAATTATCAACTTTCTAAGTCTTTCTGAGCAGGAGAAATCGCAAAACATAGTCATTTCTTCATTGGCGTCCAAAAACAACGCTTTTTTACACTCCTGTCTCCCTTTCTCTTGGAAACAATGACTTACATCAATTCTTTTACATAATTCTTGTTTCTCATGACATTTCTAACATTGCCCACAATTATCAACTTTCTAAGTCTTTCTGAGCAAGAGAAATCGCAAAACAGTCATTTCTTCATTGCCGTCCAATAACAATGCTTTTTTACACTCCGGTCTCCCTTTCTCTTGGAAACAATGACTTACATCAATTCTTTTACATAATTCTTGTTTCTCATGACATTTCTAACATTGCCCACAATTATCAACTTTCTAAGTCTTTCTGAGCAGGAGAAATCGCAAAACATAGTCATTTCTTCATTGGCGTCCAAAAACAACGCTTTTTTACACTCCTGTCTCCCTTTCTCTTGGAAACAATGACTTACATCAATTCTTTTACATAATTCTTGTTTCTCATGACATTTCTAACATTGCCCACAATTATCAACTTTCTAAGTCTTTCTGAGCAAGAGAAATCGCAAAACAGTCATTTCTTCATTGCCGTCCAAAAACAATGCTTTTTTACACTCCGGTCTCCCTTTCTCTTGGAAACAATGACTTACATCAATTCTTTTACATAATTCTTGTTTCTCGTGACATTTCTAACATTGCCCACAATTATCAACTTTCTAAGTCTTTCTGAGCAAGAGAAATCGCAAAACATTCATTTCTTTATTGACGTCCAAAAACAACGCTTTTTTACACTCCTATCTCCCTTTCTCTTGGAAACAATGACTTACATCAATTCTTTTACATAATTCTTGTTTCTCATGACATTTCTAACATTGCCCACAATTATCAACTTTCTAAGTCTTTCTGAGCAGGAGAAATCGCAAAACATAGTCATTTCTTCTTTGCCGTCCAAAAACAATGCTTTTTTACACTCCGGTCTCCCTTTCTCTTGGAAACAATGACTTACATCAATTCTTTTACATAATTCTTGTTTCTCATGACATTTCTAACATTGCCCACAATTATCAACTTTCTAAGTCTTTCTGAGCAGGAGAAATCGCAAAACATAGTCATTTCTTCATTGCCGTCCAAAAACAACGCTTTTTTACACTCCGGTCTCCCTTTCTCTTGGAAACAATGACTTACATCAATTCTTTTACATAATTCTTGTTTCTCATGACATTTCTAACATTGCCCACAATTATCAACTTTCTAAGTCTTTCTGAGCAGGAGAAATCGCAAAACAGTCATTTCTTCATTGCCGTCCAAAAACAATGCTTTTTTACACTCCGGTCTCCCTTTCTCTTGGAAACAATGACTTACATCAATTCTTTTACATAATTCTTGTTTCTCATGACATTTCTAACATTGCCCACAATTATCAACTTTCTAAGTCTTTCTGAGCAGGAGAAATCGCAAAACATAGTCATTTCTTCATTGGCGTCCAAAAACAACGCTTTTTTACACTCCTGTCTCCCTTTCTCTTGGAAACAATGACTTACATCAATTCTTTTACATAATTCTTGTTTCTCATGACATTTCTAACATTGCCCACAATTATCAACTTTCTAAGTCTTTCTGAGCAGGAGAAATCGCAAAACATAGTCATTTCTTCATTGCCGTCCAAAAACAACGCTTTTTTACACTCCGGTCTCCCTTTCTCTTGGAAACAATGACTTACATCAATTCTTTTACATAATTCTTGTTTCTCATGACATTTCTAACATTGCCCACAATTATCAACTTTCTAAGTCTTTCTGAGCAAGAGAAATCGCAAAACAGTCATTTCTTCATTGCCGTCCAAAAACAACGCTTTTTTACACTCCGGTCTCCCTTTCTCTTGGAAACAATGACTTACATCAATTCTTTTACATAATTCTTGTTTCTCATGACATTTCTAACATTGCCCACAATTATCAACTTTCTAAGTCTTTCTGAGCAGGAGAAATCGCAAAACATAGTCATTTCTTCATTGCCGTCCAAAAACAACGCTTTTTTACACTCCTGTCTCCCTTTCTCTTGGAAACAATGACTTACATCAATTCTTTTACATAATACTTGTTTCTCATGACATTTCTAACATTGCCCACAATTATCAACTTTCTAAGTCTTTCTGAGCAAGAGAAATCGCAAAACAGTCATTTCTTCATTGGCGTCCAAAAACAATGCTTTTTTACACTCCTGTCTCCCTTTCTCTTGGAAACAATGACTTACATCAATTCTTTTACATAATTCTTGTTTCTCATGACATTTCTTACATTGCCCACAATTATCAACTTTCTAAGTCTTTCTGAGCAAGAGAAATCGCAAAACATAGTCATTTCTTCATTGGCGTCCAAAAACAACGCTTTTTTACACTCCTGTCTCCCTTTCTCTTGGAAACAATGACTTACATCAATTCTTTTACATAATTCTTGTTTCTCATGACATTTCTAACATTGCCCACAATTATCAACTTTCTAAGTCTTTCTGAGCAAGAGAAATCGCAAAACAGTCATTTCTTCATTGCCGTCCAAAAACAATGCTTTTTTACACTCCGGTCTCCCTTTCTCTTGGAAACAATGACTTACATCAATTCTTTTACATAATTCTTGTTTCTCATGACATTTCTAACATTGCCCACAATTATCAACTTTCTAAGTCTTTCTGAGCAGGAGAAATCGCAAAACATAGTCATTTCTTCATTGGCGTCCAAAAACAACGCTTTTTTACACTCCTGTCTCCCTTTCTCTTGGAAACAATGACTTACATCAATTCTTTTACATAATTCTTGTTTCTCATGACATTTCTAACATTGCCCACAATTATCAACTTTCTAAGTCTTTCTGAGCAAGAGAAATCGCAAAACAGTCATTTCTTCATTGCCGTCCAAAAACAATGCTTTTTTACACTCCGGTCTCCCTTTCTCTTGGAAACAATGACTTACATCAATTCTTTTACATAATTCTTGTTTCTCGTGACATTTCTAACATTGCCCACAATTATCAACTTTCTAAGTCTTTCTGAGCAAGAGAAATCGCAAAACATTCATTTCTTTATTGACGTCCAAAAACAACGCTTTTTTACACTCCTATCTCCCTTTCTCTTGGAAACAATGACTTACATCAATTCTTTTACATAATTCTTGTTTCTCATGACATTTCTAACATTGCCCACAATTATCAACTTTCTAAGTCTTTCTGAGCAGGAGAAATCGCAAAACATAGTCATTTCTTCTTTGCCGTCCAAAAACAATGCTTTTTTACACTCCGGTCTCCCTTTCTCTTGGAAACAATGACTTACATCAATTCTTTTACATAATTCTTGTTTCTCATGACATTTCTAACATTGCCCACAATTATCAACTTTCTAAGTCTTTCTGAGCAGGAGAAATCGCAAAACATAGTCATTTCTTCATTGCCGTCCAAAAACAACGCTTTTTTACACTCCGGTCTCCCTTTCTCTTGGAAACAATGACTTACATCAATTCTTTTACATAATTCTTGTTTCTCATGACATTTCTAACATTGCCCACAATTATCAACTTTCTAAGTCTTTCTGAGCAGGAGAAATCGCAAAACAGTCATTTCTTCATTGCCGTCCAAAAACAATGCTTTTTTACACTCCGGTCTCCCTTTCTCTTGGAAACAATGACTTACATCAATTCTTTTACATAATTCTTGTTTCTCATGACATTTCTAACATTGCCCACAATTATCAACTTTCTAAGTCTTTCTGAGCAGGAGAAATCGCAAAACATAGTCATTTCTTCATTGGCGTCCAAAAACAACGCTTTTTTACACTCCTGTCTCCCTTTCTCTTGGAAACAATGACTTACATCAATTCTTTTACATAATTCTTGTTTCTCATGACATTTCTAACATTGCCCACAATTATCAACTTTCTAAGTCTTTCTGAGCAGGAGAAATCGCAAAACATAGTCATTTCTTCATTGGCGTCCAAAAACAACGCTTTTTTACACTCCGGTCTCCCTTTCTCTTGGAAACAATGACTTACATCAATTCTTTTACATAATTCTTGTTTCTCATGACATTTCTAACATTGCCCACAATTATCAACTTTCTAAGTCTTTCTGAGCAAGAGAAATCGCAAAAGAGTCATTTCTTCATTGCCGTCCAAAAACAACGCTTTTTTACACTCCGGTCTCCCTTTCTCTTGGAAACAATGACTTACATCAATTCTTTTACATAATTCTTGTTTCTCATGACATTTCTAACATTGCCCACAATTATCAACTTTCTAAGTCTTTCTGAGCAAGAGAAATCGCAAAACAGTCATTTCTTCATTGCCGTCCAAAAACAACGCTTTTTTACACTCCGGTCTCCCTTTCTCTTGGAAACAATGACTTACATCAATTCTTTTACATAATTCTTGTTTCTCATGACATTTCTAACATTGCCCACAATTATCAACTTTCTAAGTCTTTCTGAGCAGGAGAATCGCAAAACATAGTAATTTCTTCATTGGCGTCCAAAAACAACGCTTTTTTACACTCATGTCTCCCTTTCTCTTGGAAACAATGACTTACATCAATTCTTTTACATAATTCTTGTTTCTCATGACATTTCTAACATTGCCCACAATTATCAACTTTCTAAGTCTTTCTGAGCAAGAGAAATCGCAAAACAGTCATTTCTTCATTGCCGTCCAAAAACAATGCTTTTTTACACTCCGGTCTCCCTTTCTCTTGGAAACAATGACTTACATCAATTCTTTTACATAATTCTTGTTTCTCATGACATTTCTAACATTGCCCACAATTATCAACTTTCTAAGTCTTTCTGAGCAGGAGAAATCGCAAAACATAGTCATTTCTTCATTGGCGTCCAAAAACAACGCTTTTTTACACTCCTGTCTCCCTTTCTCTTGGAAACAATGACTTACATCAATTCTTTTACATAATTATTGTTTCTCATGACATTTTTTAACATTGCCCACAATTATCAACTTCTAAGTCTTTCTGAGCAAGAGAAATCGCAAAACAGTCATTTCTTCATTGCCGTCCAAAAACAAGCTTTTTTACACTCCGGTCTCCCTTTCTCTTGGAAACAATGACTTACATCAATTCTTTTACATAATTCTTGTTTCTCATGACATTTCTAACATTGCCCACAATTATCAACTTTCTAAGTCTTTCTGAGCAGGAGAAATCGCAAAACATAGTAATTTCTTCATTGGCGTCCAAAAACAACGCTTTTTTACACTCATGTCTCCCTTTCTCTTGGAAACAATGACTTACATCAATTCTTTTACATAATTCTTGTTTCTCATGACATTTCTAACATTGCCCACAATTATCAACTTTCTAAGTCTTTCTGAGCAAGAGAAATCGCAAAACAGTCATTTCTTCATTGCCGTCCAAAAACAATGCTTTTTTACACTCCGGTCTCCCTTTCTCTTGGAAACAATGACTTACATCAATTCTTTTACATAATTCTTGTTTCTCATGACATTTCTAACATTGCCCACAATTATCAACTTTCTAAGTCTTTCTGAGCAGGAGAAATCGCAAAACATAGTCATTTCTTCATTGGCGTCCAAAAACAACGCTTTTTTACACTCCTGTCTCCTTTCTCTTGGAAACAATGACTTACATCAATTCTTTTACATAATTATTGTTTCTCATGACATTTCTAACATTGCCCACAATTATCAACTTTCTAAGTCTTTCTGAGCAAGAGAAATCGCAAAACAGTCATTTCTTCATTGCCGTCCAAAAACAACGCTTTTTTACACTCCGGTCTCCCTTTCTCTTGGAAACAATGACTTACATCAATTCTTTTACATAATTCTTGTTTCTCATGACATATTTTAACATTGCCCACAATTATCAACTTTCTAAGTCTTTCTGAGCAAGAGAAATCGCAAAACAGTCATTTCTTCATTGCCGTCCAAAAACAATGCTTTTTTACACTCCGGTCTCCCTTTCTCTTGAAAACAATGACTTACATCAATTCTTTTACATAATTCTTGTTTCTCATGACATTTCTAACATTGCCCACAATTATCAACTTTCTAAGTCTTTCTGAGCAGGAGAAATCGCAAAACATAGTCATTTCTTCATTGGCGTCCAAAAACAACGCTTTTTTACACTCCTGTCTCCCTTTCTCTTGGAAACAATGACTTACATCAATTCTTTTACATAATTATTGTTTCTCATGACATTTCTAACATTGCCCACAATTATCAACTTTCTAAGTCTTTCTGAGCAAGAGAAATCGCAAAACAGTAATTTCTTCATTGCCGTCCAAAAACAACGCTTTTTTACACTCCGGTCTCCCTTTCTCTTGGAAACAATGACTTACATCAATTCTTTTACATAATTCTTGTTTCTCATGACATTTCTAACATTGCCCACAATTATCAACTTTCTAAGTCTTTCTGAGCAAGAGAAATCGCAAAACAGTCATTTCTTCATTGCCGTCCAAAAACAACGCTTTTTTACACTCCGGTCTCCCTTTCTCTGGAAACAATGACTTACATCAATTATTTTACATAATTCTTGTTTCTCATGACATTTCTAACATTGCCCACAATTATCAACTTTCTAAGTCTTTCTGAGCAGGAGAAATCGCAAAACATAGTCATTTCTTCATTGCCGTCCAAAAACAACGCTTTTTTACACTCCGGTCTCCCTTTCTCTTGGAAACAATGACTTACATCAATTCTTTTACATAATTCTTGTTTCTCATGACATTTCTAACATTGCCCACAATTATCAACTTTCTAAGTCTTTCTGAGCAAGAGAAATCGCAAAACAGTCATTTCTTCATTGCCGTCCAAAAACAAATCTTTTTTACACTCCGGTCTCCCTTTCTCTTGGAAACAATGACTTACATCAATTCTTTTACATAATTCTTGTTTCTCATGACATTTCTAACATTGCCCACAATTATCAACTTTCTAAGTCTTTCTGAGCAAGAGAAATCGCAAAACAGTAATTTCTTCATTGCCGTCCAAAAACAACGCTTTTTTACACTCCGGTCTCCCTTTCTCTTGGAAACAATGACTTACATCAATTCTTTTACATAATTCTTGTTTCTCATGACATTTCTAACATTGCCCACAATTATCAACTTTCTAAGTCTTTCTGAGCAAGAGAAATCGCAAAACAGTCATTTCTTCATTGCCGTCCAAAAACAACGCTTTTTTACACTCCGGTCTCCCTTTCTCTTGGAAACAATGACTTACATCAATTCTTTTACATAATTCTTGTTTCTCATGACATTTCTAACATTGCCCACAATTATCAACTTTCTAAGTCTTTCTGAGCAGGAGAAATCGCAAAACATAGTCATTTCTTCATTGGCGTCCAAAAACAACGCTTTTTTACACTCCTGTCTCCCTTTCTCTTGGAAACAATGACTTACATCAATTCTTTTACATAATTCTTGTTTCTCATGACATTTCTAACATTGGCCACAATTATCAACTTTCTAAGTCTTTCTGAGCAAGAGAAATCGCAAAACAGTCATTTCTTCATTGCCGTCCAAAAACAATGCTTTTTTACACTCCGGTCTCCCTTTCTCTTGGAAACAATGACTTACATCAATTCTTTTACATAATTCTTGTTTCTCATGACATTTCTAACATTGCCCACAATTATCAACTTTCTAAGTCTTTCTGAGCAAGAGAAATCGCAAAACAGTCATTTCTTCATTGCCGTCCAAAAACAATGCTTTTTTACACTCCGGTCTCCCTTTCTCTTGGAAACAATGACTTACATCAATTCTTTTACATAATTCTTGTTTCTCATGACATTTCTAACATTGCCCACAATTATCAACTTTCTAAGTCTTTCTGAGCAGGAGAAATCGCAAAACATAGTCATTTCTTCATTGGCGTCCAAAAACAACGCTTTTTTACACTCCTGTCTCCCTTTCTCTTGGAAACAATGACTTACATCAATTCTTTTACATAATTCTTGTTTCTCATGACATTTCTAACATTGCCCACAATTATCAACTTTCTAAGTCTTTCTGAGCAAGAGAAATCGCAAAACAGTCATTTCTTCATTGCCGTCCAAAAACAACGCTTTTTTACACTCCGGTCTCCCTTTCTCTTGGAAACAATGACTTACATCAATTCTTTTACATAATTCTTGTTTCTCATGACATTTCTAACATTGCCCACAATTATCAACTTTCTAAGTCTTTCTGAGCAAGAGAAATCGCAAAACAGTCATTTCTTCATTGCCGTCCAAAAACAACGCTTTTTTACACTCCGGTCTCCCTTTCTCTTGGAAACAATGACTTACATCAATTCTTTTACATAATTCTTGTTTCTCATGACATTTCTAACATTGCCCACAATTATCAACTTTCTAAGTCTTTCTGAGCAGGAGAAATCGCAAAACATAGTCATTTCTTCATTGGCGTCCAAAAACAACGCTTTTTTACACTCCTGTCTCCCTTTCTCTTGGAAACAATGACTTACATCAATTCTTTTACATAATTCTTGTTTCTCATGACATTTCTAACATTGCCCACAATTATCAACTTTCTAAGTCTTTCTGAGCAAGAGAAATCGCAAAACAGTCATTTCTTCATTGCCGTCCAAAAACAATGCTTTTTTACACTCCGGTCTCCCTTTCTCTTGGAAACAATGACTTACATCAATTCTTTTACATAATTCTTGTTTCTCATGACATTTCTAACATTGCCCACAATTATCAACTTTCTAAGTCTTTCTGAGCAAGAGAAATCGCAAAACAGTCATTTCTTCATTGCCGTCCAAAAACAATGCTTTTTTACACTCCGGTCTCCCTTTCTCTTGGAAACAATGACTTACATCAATTCTTTTACATAATTCTTGTTTCTCATGACATTTCTAACATTGCCCACAATTATCAACTTTCTAAGTCTTTCTGAGCAGGAGAAATCGCAAAACATAGTCATTTCTTCATTGGCGTCCAAAAACAACGCTTTTTTACACTCCTGTCTCCCTTTCTCTTGGAAACAATGACTTACATCAATTCTTTTACATAATTCTTGTTTCTCATGACATTTCTAACATTGCCCACAATTATCAACTTTCTAAGTCTTTCTGAGCAAGAGAAATCGCAAAACAGTCATTTCTTCATTGCCGTCCAAAAACAACGCTTTTTTACACTCTGCTCTCCCTTTCTCTTGGAAACAATGACTTACATCAATTCTTTTACATAATTCTTGTTTCTCGTGACATTTCTAACATTGCCCACAATTATCAACTTTCTAAGTCTTTCTGAGCAAGAGAAATCGCAAAACATTCATTTCTTATTGCCGTCCAAAAACAACGCTTTTTTACACTCCTGTCTCCCTTTCTCTTGGAAACAATGACTTACATCAATTCTTTTACATAATTCTTGTTTCTCATGACATTTCTAACATTGCCCACAATTATCAACTTTCTAAGTCTTTCTGAGCAGAGAAATCGCAAAACAGTCATTTCTTCATTGCCGTCCAAAAACAACGCTTTTTTACACTCCGGTCTCCCTTTCTCTTGGAAACAATGACTTACATCAATTCTTTTACATAATTCTTGTTTCTCATGACATTTCTAACATTGCCCACAATTATCAACTTTCTAAGTCTTTCTGAGCAGGAGAAATCTCAAAACATAGTCATTTCTTCATTGCCGTCCAAAAACAACGCTTTTTTACACTCCTGTCTCCCTTTCTCTTGGAAACAATGACTTACATCAATTCTTTTACATAATTCTTGTTTCTCATGACATTTCTAACATTGCCCACAATTATCAACTTTCTAAGTCTTTCTGAGCAAGAGAAATCGCAAAAGAGTCATTTCTTCATTGGCGTCCAAAAACAACGCTTTTTTACACTCCTGTCTCCCTTTCTCTTGGAAACAATGACTTACATCAATTCTTTTACATAATTCTTGTTTCTCATGACATTTCTTACATTGCCCACAATTATCAACTTTCTAAGTCTTTCTGAGCAGGAGAAATCGCAAAACATAGTCATTTCTTCATTGGCGTCCAAAAACAACGCTTTTTTACACTCCTGTCTCCCTTTCTCTTGGAAACAATGACTTACATCAATTCTTTTACATAATTCTTGTTTCTCATGACATTTCTAACATTGCCCACAATTATCAACTTTCTAAGTCTTTCTGAGCAAGAGAAATCGCAAAACAGTCATTTCTTCATTGCCGTCCAAAAACAACGCTTTTTTACACTCCTGTCTCCCTTTCTCTTGGAAACAATGACTTACATCAATTCTTTTACATAATTCTTGTTTCTCATGACATTTCTAACATTGCCCACAATTATCAACTTTCTAAGTCTTTCTGAGCAAGAGAAATCGCAAAACAGTCATTTCTTCATTGCCGTCCAAAAACAACGCTTTTTTACACTCCGGTCTCCCTTTCTCTTGGAAACAATGACTTACATCAATTCTTTTACATAATTCTTGTTTCTCATGACATTTCTAACATTGCCCACAATTATCAACTTTCTAAGTCTTTCTGAGCAGGAGAAATCTCAAAACATAGTCATTTCTTCATTGCCGTCCAAAAACAACGCTTTTTTACACTCCTGTCTCCCTTTCTCTTGGAACAATGACTTACATCAATTCTTTTACATAATTCTTGTTTCTCATGACATTTCTAACATTGCCCACAATTATCAACTTTCTAAGTCTTTCTGAGCAAGAGAAATCGCAAAAGAGTCATTTCTTCATTGGCGTCCAAAAACAACGCTTTTTTACACTCCTGTCTCCCTTTCTCTTGGAAACAATGACTTACATCAATTCTTTTACATAATTCTTGTTTCTCATGACATTTCTTACATTGCCCACAATTATCAACTTTCTAAGTCTTTCTGAGCAGGAGAAATCGCAAAACATAGTCATTTCTTCATTGGCGTCCAAAAACAACGCTTTTTTACACTCCTGTCTCCCTTTCTCTTGGAAACAATGACTTACATCAATTCTTTTACATAATTCTTGTTTCTCATGACATTTCTAACATTGCCCACAATTATCAACTTTCTAAGTCTTTCTGAGCAAGAGAAATCGCAAAACAGTCATTTCTTCATTGCCGTCCAAAAACAATGCTTTTTTACACTCCGGTCTCCCTTTCTCTTGGAAACAATGACTTACATCAATTCTTTTACATAATTCTTGTTTCTCATGACATTTCTAACATTGCCCACAATTATCAACTTTCTAAGTCTTTCTGAGCAGGAGAAATCGCAAAACATAGTCATTTCTTCATTGGCGTCCAAAAACAACGCTTTTTTACACTCCTGTCTCCCTTTCTCTTGGAAACAATGACTTACATCAATTCTTTTACATAATTCTTGTTTCTCATGACATTTCTAACATTGCCCACAATTATCAACTTTCTAAGTCTTTCTGAGCAAGAGAAATCGCAAACAGTCATTTCTTCATTGCCGTCCAAAAACAATGCTTTTTTACACTCCGGTCTCCCTTTCTCTTGGAAACAATGACTTACATCAATTCTTTTACATAATTCTTGTTTCTCATGACATTCTAACATTGCCCACAATTATCAACTTTCTAAGTCTTCTGAGCAGTGAAATCGCAA